>NC_077232.1:832878-872878 GCF_027887165.1 Monodelphis domestica
CTGGCCATTCCGGCCCTCCTCCCAGGTACTCGGAAGAGGCCCAGAGCATGGACCACCAGTGCTCTTGCTGCCAGGAGGTGAAGACCAGCCAGAAGGTGGTGCAGCTGGAGTGTGACGGAGGGGGCACGCTGAGCCACGAGTACACGTACATTGAGAGCTGTGGCTGCCAGGACACCGTCTGTGGCCCTCCTCTGACCAAGGGCAAGAAGGGCTTGCAGAGTCGCTCCCGCCGGGCCCTGCTGAGGTCCAGGGGCTGAGTGCCCGCCCGCCCATGCCCACATTTATTTTCTGATCTTGTGAATCTCTTACGCAATAATAAAAGCACGTAGAACGTGTGAGTGGCTTGTGTTGGGGTCGAGGGTGTATGTCAGGAGTTGCTGAGGGGTAGCTGGGTGTGGATTGAGACCAGGCCTAGAGACAGGAGGTCTTGGGTGCAAATCTGGCTTTAGACACTTCCTAGCTGTGTGACCCTGAGCCAGTCCCAGCCCCCATTGCCTAGCTCTGCCTGCTCTTCTGCCCTGGAAGCCACACTTAGTATCTATTCTAAGATGGAAGGGAGGGGTTAAAAAAAGAGTTGCTTGTCATATGTTCCCCAAATGGGAGGTAGGGCTAGGGCTGGGGTGAGCTGGCCTCCCCCCAGTTAGAGAGAGCAGGGACAGGATGAGCCAGAGGAACCCCAAGCAAGCAGATGTTCCAAGGGGCACCTCCAGGGGCCCTCTTCTCATCAGCCTTCGAGGCCCCGCCAAGCTCCAGGGACCGTCCCCCTCTGGAGCTCTCAGAACAGGGGCAGCCAGCCAGAACCCTCTCAAGGCACCTCGGGTGGTGTCTCTGGCCCTTTCTGGCCCGAACCCCCCGAGCCTCCCTTCTCCAGGCCAAAGAGCTCCACTTCCTCCAACGATGCTCTCTGGGTGCTGTCCAGCATCTCTCCTAGAGCAGGACCAGCACCCAAACTTCTGGTGGATCCTCCCAATATGGCCGGCCAGGCTTTGGGGTAGAGGGTGCTCGGGCCCCTTGTCTCCTCTCACCTGGCCCCCCAGCTTCACCCGGGAAATTCTGACCGGGAGGATGGCGACGGGGTGTCTCCTGGTGAAGTTTCCCTGCAGCCACTAGGGGTCACCCACAGGACTTGGGGATCCCAGACTCTGGAGAAGAAAGTAGGGTGCAGGCAGCCCCTCCCATTTGCAGCCCATGGCTTTGCAGCAGAAGCAGAGGGTGTCCCTTTTGCCGTGGGCAGGGCAGCCCCTTGGGGTGGGAGTCGGGGGGTGCTGTGGGGCCCCCTGCCCTCTTGCTCCCAGCTCCAGAGGGTGCCCTCAGCGGACCTCCACAGGGTGAGCAGAGAATGCAGGCAGGCCTTCTCCTGGGGAAACAAACCCTTCTCCTAGCCGAGCTCGTGGACTCAGGGCCTGCCTCAGCTTCCCTCTGGCCTCCCTTCACAAGAAACCAGCTCCGTGAAATGTGTGCGTGGCTCAGCTCCGAATGCCACGGGGCACTTCCTCTTTGGCCAATGATGGGGTGCCCCCGTCTCCCTCCACGGCCGGAAGCGGTGCCTCCCTTGCTTGCTGCCTGCCAGAGCCAGGACTCTCTGCAGACCCTCCTTGCCCATGTCGGTATCCGTGCCGGAGCCGATGTCCGTGGCCCGTGGAGTTCCTGGCTCTGCCCACGGAGCCACGCACTGCCCTTGGAGGGCTGCTCGGCCAGGGCCAGCACGCCAGCCGGACAATGCTTCTTCCTGGGCGCAGATCCAGGAGGACCCGTCCCGGTCCCTAAGCGTAGAGCGTCCCTTCTCCAGGGCGGGGAGAGCGTGGGAGCAGCCAAAGCCTCCCAGACCCCAGCGCGCCAGCAGCTCTCGGACACACTCGGGGTGCTTGTCGCCCGGGGCTCAGCCTGTCCCTCCAGACGCACCCCGTACGGCTCCAGAGGCCTCCCCCACTTTTCCCGACGTGAGCCACAAGCCATCGCCCCGTGGCGCCTTTCTTTGCCCGCCATCTTTGTTGGGGTTTCTGTTCTAGGGTCTCCGCTTTGGTCCCAAGTCTGTCTCTGTCCCATCTGCCCCCACCCCCGGTGCCAGCTGCCTTCCCATTGCCCCCTGGGAAATCTCCAACTTGTGTTCTGTGCATTTGAACCCAAGAAATGACATTGAGACGATAAGGCCGTGTGGACAAGGAAGGGGGAAGATAAGGGAGGGGCTTGAGGCGGCTCTGAGCCAGCTGCCAGGCGAGGCTGAGGAGGCTGAGGACGTTCAGCCAGGGGAAAGCAGAGGAGGCTTCCTGGAGCTGGGGCACAGGAGCCCTGAAGGCCAAGAAAGAGTCCGGTGGGGGGTGGGGGGGTCACAGGGTGCTCCTACAGGGGGCAGGTAGTGATTGCCCGGGGGCCTCGAAGGCCAAGTCATTTGGGGCAGGTAAGGCCTGAGAAGAGCAGCAGGCCTCCCTCCAGCCACCTACCCTAGGAAGGGGAATAATATGACATCGCTGGGAGGCTGGAGCGACCCTGTGGAGGCCCAGCCAGAGGATCGGGAGGGGCAGGGTGGACTGAGTGACTGACTGATGGTCTTGGGGCAGCAGGAACTATTGGTTCCCTGGCCTCTGCCTTATTCTAGGGCTGGGCATGCCCCTGGGGAAGGGGGCAGAGAGCCTAGGATGCCAGGGTGAGGAGCAGCTTCTGGGAGCTCCTTCCTGTCCTGATCTCATCCTCCCCCGACCCTGGCATGTTTATCCCCCAGGCTGGGCCCCCAGGAGCCAGCGGGCAGCATGGGGAAGACTTGGACCAGCCAGGAAGCTGCCTCGTGGGTAAGGGGATTAGAGATTTGGATGCAGATCTGGCCCAACCCCTCATCTTATAGAAGGGGATACTGAGGCCCAAGAAGGCTGAAGTCACCAGATCCGACTTTGCTGTCAGCAAGTACAGTGGGGAGGACCCTGGGCCCTTTGGAATCTGAGGCCCTGAGTTCAAATCCTGCCTCTGCTGCTCAGCAGCTCAGTGACCTTGGGCAAGTCTTACTTCCTTATCCTCCAGAGCATCTACTTGTCACTGAGGTGGCTGGTTGATACCAGGTTCAAGGTCCTTCCTCGCCCCCACTTAGTACCAGCCGGTCTGTAGGACCTTTTGGGGCTGCCCTCAGAACTTCAGCTGTAATGGGACACAGGGAGCTCCCCAGAACATCTGCCGACCCAGAGATGGCTCCAACATGGAGTGGAACAGTACCAACAGATCCAAACTGCTGAGGTGGGCAGGAGGGACAGCTGGGTGGCACAGTAAATAGAATGCCAGGACAGGAAGACACAAGTTCAAATCTGACCTTGCTTACTGGCAGTATGACCCTGGGAAAGTCACCTAACCCTTTCTGCCTCAGTTACTTCCTCTGTAAAATGAGATAGAGATGGAAGTGGCAAAGCACTCCAGTATCTCCACCAAGAAAACACCCAACAGGGTCCTGAAGAACAACAAAGATGAGATACAAGGCAGCCTGGGAAGGAGGGAGAGGGGGGAGGGCATGCGTTGCTGGGAGGGGATCAGGAAGGTTTTAGGCTGAAGAGAAGGACGGGTTCTTTGAGGTACTGGTCAGGAGAGAGAATGCATTATGGGCCTTGGGGATGGCCAGGACAAAGCTTGGAGGTGGGAGATGGAGAATTATGGGAGGAACAGAGAGGCCAGTTCAGCCAGATCCCAGGATGGGGAGTCACGTTGAGGAAGACTGAAAAGGTAAGCTGGACCCAGGGAAGCTCAGGAGCACGAGGGCCTGAAGCAGGGGGCCTCCAGCCCCTGCCGGCTGATCCCCAGAGGGGCCCGCCCAGCCCACTGGGCCATGATTAATGGGTATCCTGGTCACTCCCATTTCTTACGCACACAGGCCCGTCTTCCTGGGGGGGATTTCTGGAAAACACCCACAAAGCTCAAAGACAAACAGTTCTTGTGCCAACTCTGTGGGTCTGAGGGCAGCTGCTGCCTGTGTCCCATTTTCCCTCTTGTAGAGAAAAGTCCAGGCTGGGCAGCTGCAAGCCCAGGAAGTGCCCTGTGGGCTTCTGCACCCTGGATCTCGACCTGGGCACCCCGAGCTTCTTTCCACTGGGTTTCCTTTCAAAGGCAGCAGAAGTAGGGGCTGGCCCAGAGGAGCCTGAAGGACCTGCTGGCTCCTAGGGCTTTGGACCCACCAGGACATGGGGTGGAGGTGGGCTGTGGCAGAGGGGGCAGGAAGGGGCAGGAACTACGGTCCCTGGTCAGGCAGGCCCCCTCCCATCCATTACCGGCCACCCTGACACCAGGAACCCTGGGGATCCCAGAGCTGCTGGGGCCAGCAGCCCTCTCCCCTGCAGTGCTTTTCCTAGCAACGGCTCCTGAGCCCAGCCCTCCAAGGGAAATGGCTCTTCCCCTCCCTCCCTTTCTGCCACTCTCTTCCTCTGATCTCCCTCTCCCTCTGGCCCCATTCTTGTGGCCACTGGCTCTCCTCATTAGACAGGCAGCTGCTCAGGGCAGAGCCTGGAAGGTTGGCTGGACTTTAGTAGCCTCAGATCTTTTTTTAGAATTTTTAAAATTGATTAATTAAGAAAAATGTTCCATGGTTCCATGATGCATGTTCTTTCCCTCCCTCCTCCCACCCCCTCCCGTAGCCAATGTGCAGTTCCTCTGGGTTTTACATGTGTCATTGATCCAGACCTATTTCCATATTGTTGGTATTTGCACCAGGGGGATCACTTAGAGTCTCCATCCCCATCCTATCCCCATCCACCCATGTGATCAAGCAGGGTTTTTCTGCTCCCACAGTTCTTCCTCTGGATGTGGAGAGCATCTTTCTCTTAAGTCCCTCCGGATTGTCCTGGGTGATGGCATTGTTACTAGTAGCAAAGTCAGTTACATTCCATTGTGCTACAATGTTCTCCTGGTTCTGCTCCTTTCACTCTGCATCACTTCCTGGAGGTCGGCCCAGTTCACATGGAGTCCCTCCAGGTCATCATTCCTTTGAGCACAAGAGTATTCCATCGCCAACATATACCACAGTGTATTCAGCCATTCCCCAATCGAAGGGCAGCCCCTCGTTTTCCATTTTTTTGGCACCACAAAGAGTGCAGCTATGAATGTTCTTGTACAAGTCTTTTCCTTATGATCTCTTTGGGAGTATCCCCTGCATAATTGAAAATCTGTTACCCTAAAAAAGAACGACATTTCCTGGGAACCCGCTGACACAGGCCCTGAACACAGAGGGCTTTGTGGCTGCTGGGTGGACTGAACTGGAGAGAGCCAGGATGACTCTTGCAAAGCCTTGGCTATTTCTCCCCGGCATGGTTTGTGGGTCATTGGTCTCCCCACAGGCCTGGGTACACACCAGCAATCAATCGATTGATCGATCAGAAAGCATTGATTAGGCACCTACCATGTGTCAGGTGCTGTGCCAGGCAGAGGAGACACGAGGAGGGCATCCCCATGGCCCCTGTCCATCCTCCAGGCTCTTCCAGTCTGACTTAATAAGTCTGCTCCTCTCCTTTCCCCCAAGGAGGCCCCTGGGCTCATAGCATCATGTGGATGTGTCGGGTCCCTCACTGCAAAGAGGGGAGACTGAGGAAGGCCAGGCAGGGCTGAGGCCTGGCTCCCTGGGCCTCTCTGCTGGGCTCGGGAAGGACAGTTCTGCCCCCTCACCTATGGCCAGAGGGAGGGGAACTTGGCAGTGCCCCTGGGAAGGCTGACATCAGAAAGTGGGGAGAGGCTGCCTTGCCCCGACTCGAAGCCATAAGTCAGGCTGGGTGTTCTTTCTCTGCAGCCCCAGGGCACTGACCCAGACACAGACAATTACTGGGGCAGGAGGGTCCTGGGGCCAGGGGCAGGGGCAGAGGTGGACCGGATGAACCGCGCTTTTCTGGAGAGCCCGTGGCCACTCACGGTCCCCTGGCCCTTTCCCGCCAGTGGGAGCTGCACTCTCAGACCTTCCCACACCAAGCACGAGAGGCAAGTCCCAGGGAGTGGCTACAGAGTCCGAGCGGGGCTCCTGGGCAGGCTGGAAGCCTGCTGGGGCACGGCTGGGACCTCTGGCTCTGGGTTTTGAACCCCTGTTCTAGGACTTGGCCCAGAATGCCATGTGTGAGCAGCAGAACCTGGAGCATGGACAGGCGAACTCCTGTGGGTGTCCTTCCTGGAGGGGCCAGGCTCCAGCGGAGGCCCAAGGGGTATAGGGACAAGCCCTACCCTCATACCCTCTCCCCAAAGAAATGAATGCAGGCAGCAAAGTGGACACAAGGTCTGCCTCTAGCCACATATCTGTACAGACTCATGCAGCCAGAGGAGCTTTAGGGGGAGGTCAGTGCCAATACTGGGGGTGCAGCCAGCAAGGCTTCCTGGAGGAGGAAGGCTTGAGCCAAAGTGTGAAGTAAGTTGGGGATTTCCAGAGGCGCAGGGAGGAGGGAGAGCATTCTAGGCATGGCCAAAGGCATGGAAGCAGGAGGTCATGTAGTGGAGAACGGCCATTTGGCTGGAAGTTTGATTGTATGAAAGGAAGGAAGAGGAAATCTGGGGAGGGGTGTCTGGGAAGGTGTATGGAGACAGACTCCAAGGCTTTAAATGGAAACCTGAGGGCAAAAGGCAAGGAGACGTGGGGCTCTTTGGCCTGTGTCCAGGGTAGCTGCTAGTGCTAACCCCATTTTGCAGATTTTTAATAAAGTGATTGAGATTAAGATGAAGACTGGCATAGGGTCACACAGAGTAACTGGCTGAGGCAGGATCTGAACTCAGGACATCCCCGGCCTCCAAGTCCAGCAATCTGTGCATCGATCACCTACCTGCCAAGCCTCCTGTGCTGGGCTCTGCTTAGAGTGACCTGAGGTCTCAGGCTCAGAGAACACCAACGTCCTGAGGACGGGCCCAGTACTGTTGTCATCATTATATAAATCCAACCCTCTCTCTTAGAATCAATGCTGTGGATTGCTTCCAAGGCAGAAGAATGGTAAGGACTTGACAACGGGGGTGAAATGACTTGACTAGGGTCACACAGCTAAGAAGTGTCTGAGAGCAGATTTGAACTCGAAGCCGGGCAGGCTCAGGCTCCCATCAAGCTTTCAGGCCCAGAGTGTCTCGTGAGCAGACCCTGGAGGCCAGAAGGCAGGGGAATGGCACTGTTGACCCCAACGTACCTTCCAGCCCACTCTGGGCTCTCAGTGAGGGCTTTGCCCGTCTCTAGAACAGATGGAGACCCTCAAGTCAAGCTCCCCTCCGGGCCTCGGGAGGCGATGCTGTTAGGGATCAGTCTGTGAGCCCGGAGGGGAGGGCAAGCCTCGACTGCAGAAGGGCCCCGCCATTCACTCCAGGCCAAGCATTTGTCGGGTCCCTGGTAGGCCCTGGGAACACCGAAGCAGAGCAGGGGCTGCTCTGGAGGAATTTGCACCCCTGCCAAGGAAGACAAGGCAGGGGGCGCGGGGATGGCCCAGATTGCCAGTGGAGATTTAGGAGGGAGGAGGGAGGGCCCAGTGAAGGAAGCTGAGCCCTGGAGGAATCCTGGAGGGAGGGGAGGGGAGGGGAGGGGGGGGCCGGCCGGCCAGAGGCCTGGACATAGGAGTCAGGGATGGGCCAGGACTAAGGAGGGACGGCTACAAAGGGGAGCATCAGGCAGCGGATCCCTCTCAGGCAGTTTTCTCCAAGGGCGCCTCTGATGGGAAACGGATGAAAAATGAGTTGTGAGGCTCCTTCTGGGTGCTGGGCACGCAGACATGTTAGGGCTACGGGTGCAGGCCAGTAGCAGGGTCCTTGGTCCCAGCAGCTGCCCTTCTAATGGGGAGTCAACCCTGGGGGCCCCTGGGATTCGGGGGAGGAGGAGGAGGCCCAGAGGGCCCTGGCGGGGAGCAGGCTGCCGCACGCCATCCCCACTTCCCGCGAGGTTGCTTGAATTCTCCTTCGTGCCGCCCCAGTTTGGGGAACAGACCCAAAGGCAGCCCCAGCTCCAACGCAGCCCGAATTCCATCCTTCAGTGGGCTCTGCACTCCAAGAAGACCCAGGGTCCTCCTGGCTCCCGAGGCAAAGCCCTGGATGACTCCTAGAGCCATCAGCTCCCTGAGGCAGCCACGCCCTCGATGGCCTTGGCAAAGCGGGTCCTAGCGCCACAGAACAGAGGGCACAGGGCGTCGGGGCAGCTTCTTAGGTGCTGGTTGCCGCCAGGCGGGCCTCTAACCAGGTGCTCAGAGCACGGGAGCATCGATCGTTGAGCAGAAGACCAGCATCCTTTGGGCATTCGTGCCCTTAGTGACTTTGTCAGAAGCCGAGCAGCCCGAGAGGAGGCTTCGGCTCCTCCTCCAGCCCCACAGGCCTCCCCCTAGCAGGAGACTCACCATGAGAGAGGTGCAGGCAAGCCCTCCTGGATGACCACAACTCCAATAAAGGGTGACCCTGCTGGATGGCTGGCGGGCACAGCCTCCCAGGAAGCCCAGCTGGGCACTGCCAGGCCATCTGTGCCAGGCGGACCTGACAAGACCTGCTTGGTGGATGTTCCCCCATGCCTTCAGAGCGCCCCCCCTCACAGCCCGTAGCGCAGGCAGGTCCCACCTTTGGCAAGGGTCTTTCTGGGGCTCCACCCCACTGAGCACCCCTACTGCAAGATGCCCTTCCAGGAACAACGCATGTACTACCGATGGGCACCTGGACGTGCTCTGTAGGCATTGCCGTGGAGGGTGCGCTTCTCCAAGCCACACACACCTCTTGTCTGTCTTTGGATCCTCTCCTAGGGCTTAGCAGGTGCAGCACAGAGAATAAGACCTCTCCACCAAGTGACTCAATGGCCCCAGAATGTCAATGGACCGCTTGAAAGTAAATGCTGGGGGCAGCGAGGCAGCTCAGTGGATTGACAGCCAGACCTGGAGTCAGGAGGACCTGGGCTCCAATCTGACCTCAGACTCTTCCTTGCTGATTGACCCTGGCTAAGTCACCTAACCCCCATTGCCTAGCCCTTACCACTCTTCTGCCTTGGAATGGATACTTAGGTGAGGGCTTAGAAAAAGAAAGTGAATCCTGTAAAGTCTGTGATCAGTCTTGACTAAAGAGATGTGACTCCCCCCCTCTCCCCCCTGCAAAGTGGGAGGCCGGGCACGTTTGCTGGCTAGTTTTGTGGAATTATGTTTTCTTCGTCTTTAAAAAAAGAAATACGAGATTGATCTCTGGGACAGAGTGGAGGGGTAGGTTGGGAAGTGTAGGGGATGGAAAAGGGGCATAAAAAAGCAGAGCAGCTACTAACTTCTTTGTTTCCCTTAACGACCATTTGTTGTGAAGGCCGACAAATCCACAAGGGCCCATCCTCTCCCAGATCCGGGGAGCCCAAAGGGAGAGGGCCTCATCACTGTGGAAGCTACCTTCATGCTTTAGCCTGTGCTGGGGGAGAAGAGGAGAGGAGGAGAGAAGAGGAGAAGAGGAGAGAAGAAGAGAAGAGGAGAGGAGGAGAGAAGAGGAGAAGAGGAGAAGAGGAGAGGAGAGGAGGAGAAGAGGAGAAGAGGAGAGAAGAAGAGAAGAGGAGAGGAGAAAAGGAGAGGAGAAGAGAAGAGGAGAAGAGGAGAGGAGAGGAGGAGAAGAGGAGAAGAGGAGAGAAGAAGAGAAGAGGAGAGGAGGAGAGAAGAGGAGAAGAGGAGAGGAGAAAAGGAGAGGAGAGGAAGAGAAGAGAAGAAGAGAAGAGGAGAGGAGGAGAAGAGGAGAAGAGTAGAGGAGGAGAAGAGGAGAGGAGAAGAGGAGAGGAGAAGAAAAGAGGAGAAGAGGAGAGGAGAAAAGGAGAGGAGAGGAAGAGAAGAGAAGAGGAGAGGAGGAGAAGAGGAGAAGAGTAGAGGAGGAGAAGAGGAGAGGAGAAGAGGAGAGGAGAAGAAAAGAGGAGAAGAGGAGAGGAGAAAAGGAGAGGAGAGGAAGAGAAGAGAAGAGGAGAGGAGGAGAAGAGGAGAAGAGTAGAGGAGGAGAAGAGGAGAGGAGAAGAGGAGAGAAGAAGAAAAGAGGAGAAGAGGAGAGGAGAAAAGGAGAGGAGGAGAAGAGGAGAAGAGTAGAGGAGGAGAAGAGGAGAGGAGAAGAGGAGAGGAGAAGAAAAGAGGAGAAGAGGAGAGGAGAAAAGGAGAGGAGAGGAAGAGAAGAGAAGAAGAGAAGAGGAGAGGAGGAGAAGAGGAGAAGAGTAGAGGAGGAGAAGAGGAGAGGAGAAGAGGAGAGGAGAAGAAAAGAGGAGAAGAGGAGAGGAGAAAAGGAGAGGAGAGGAAGAGAAGAGAAGAGGAGAGGAGGAGAAGAGGAGAAGAGTAGAGGAGGAGAAGAGGAGAGGAGAAGAGGAGAGGAGAAGAAAAGAGGAGAAGAGGAGAGGAGAAAAGGAGAGGAGGAGAAGAGGAGAAGAGTAGAGGAGGAGAAGAGGAGAGGAGAAGAGGAGAGGAGAAGAAAAGAGGAGAAGAGGAGAGGAGAAAAGGAGAGGAGAGGAAGAGAAGAGAAGAAGAGAAGAGGAGAGGAGGAGAAGAGGAGAAGAGTAGAGGAGGAGAAGAGGAGAGGAGAAGAGGAGAGGAGAAGAAAAGAGGAGAAGAGGAGAGGAGAAAAGGAGAGGAGAGGAAGAGAAGAGAAGAGGAGAGGAGGAGAAGAGGAGAAGAGTAGAGGAGGAGAAGAGGAGAGGAGAAGAGGAGAGGAGAAGAAAAGAGGAGAAGAGGAGAGGAGAAAAGGAGAGGAGGAGAAGAGGAGAAGAGTAGAGGAGGAGAAGAGGAGAGGAGAAGAGGAGAGGAGAAGAAAAGAGGAGAAGAGGAGAGGAGAAAAGGAGAGGAGAGGAAGAGAAGAGAAGAGGAGAGGAGGAGAAGAGGAGAAGAGTAGAGGAGGAGAAGAGGAGAGGAGAAGAGGAGAGGAGAAGAAAAGAGGAGAAGAGGAGAGGAGAAAAGGAGAGGAGGAGAAGAGGAGAAGAGTAGAGGAGGAGAAGAGGAGAGGAGGAGAAGAGGAGAGGAGGAGAAGAGGAGAGGAGAAGAAAAGAGGGGAAGAGGAGAGGAGAAAAGGAGAGGAGGAGAAGAAGAGAAGAGTAGAGGAGGAGAAGAGGAGAAGAGTAGAGGAGGAGAAGAGGAGAGGAGAAGAGGAGAGGAGAAGAAAAGAGGAGAAGAGGAGAGGAGAGGAGGAGGAGAGAAGAAAAGAGGAGAAGAGGAGAGGAGAAAAGGAGAGGAGGAGAAGAGGAGAAGAGTAGAGGAGGAGAAGAGAAGAGGAGAAGAGGAGAGGAGGAGAAGAGGAGAAGAGTAGAGGAGGAGAAGAGGAGAGGAGAAGAAGAGAGGAGAGGAGAAGAGGAGAGGAGAGGAGGAGAGGAGAGGAGAAGAGGAGAAGAAAAGAGAAGAGGAGAGGAGAGGAGAAGAGAAGAGGAGAATGGGGCATAACACAACACCCCCTGGGTGTCTGGGAAGGGCAGATTTGAGCAGGTTCCGAGAGACAAGGGATGGAAATCCAACGAGGGAAGTCCTTTGGGCACGATGGGTGATAGCACTGGAAAATGAGATCCCAGAGGTGCAAAGAGGAGAAGAGGAGGAAGCTGTGATTGGCGTGCAGGAAACGTGTCGTTAATTAGGCGAAAGTTTATTAGCACTTTCTATGGAGATGGCCTTTCCTAGGTGCCAGGAAGACAAAAACAAAAGCAGACATTTCTGGCCCTCTTGGGGGGAGGATCTGGCACACACTCAGAGCACTAAATAGAAGGCTGATATGGTGGAAGTAAGGAACAGAGATAACTTTGGCTAGAAGTCTGGCATCAACAGGACAGGTTAAGCAATGATCAGTTCTGCTTTTTGAGAGACAGAGACAGAGACAGAGACAGAGACAGATAGGGAGGGAGGGAAGGAGAGAAAGGAGGGGAAGGAGAGAGAGAGACAGACAGAGAGAGAGAGAGACAGAGACAGACAGAGACAGAGACAAAGACAGACAGAGAGACAGAGACAGACAGAGAGACAGAGACAGAGACAGAGAGAGACAGAGACAGAGACAGAGAGGGAGGGAGGGAAGGAGAGAGGGAGAGGAAAAGATCTAAGTCAGGAGAAAGAGAGGGAGGAAGTGGGAAGAGAGAGACCGAGAGTCAGAGACATGGAGATAGAAACAGAGATGGAGACAGGGTCAGAGGGAGAGTGAGCGAGCGAGGGATGGGGAAAGTGCTAGCAGATGTCTGTAATTTGCCTCAGTTCCTCTTTATTGCCTCTAAGTATTCTCTGGAAACTCTCTATAGGGTCCATGGCTGCTGAGGAGTCATGGACACATATCTTGGCACTTGCCAGCTTTGCTAAGAAATTGATAGTGTTTGGAACTTTGTGCCTCTGTCTCTCTTTATCTCAGATTTTCATCAGACCAATGGATGGGAATCATGAAGGAAGACGAGTCTGCACCCTAAGGGGGAACATTGATGTGATCTAGGTCCTTGAGGTGCTGATGGGTCAGACAAAGCCCAGCCTGGTTCTGAGGGCTTCTCTCCAGGGCCTGGGATTCCATTGGTATGAGTACCCTTTAGCAGAGCAGATCTCAGACTGCCCCTAGGAGATGAGCTTCATGAAGTGACAGGTGACTCTATTCTCTGTAGGGCGGTGCGGTGGGGCTGGGTGACTAGTCAGCTGGGCCAATCCTGTGACCAGAGGCTTCAGCATGTCACCAGTCCCCCCCCCCCCCAGAAGGAAACAGAGCCTGGGGCTGAGAAGTGCTTCAGGTAAAGCCAGGATCTGGCCAGGAAGATAAGATTAGCTTGCTGTATCCTGTTTGAGGTCTCCAGGGGAAGTTGTGATAGCTTTGGCTATAGGCCTCAGGGCTCAGGCAGCTGGGAACAGAAAACAGGGTTCAAGTGCCCTGGCAAGATCTCATGTCCACCTGTCACCTGCAGGCGACCTTGGGGCAGAAAGCAGCCCTGGGGGTCTCCTGAGGAAAACTGTGCCATGGGAGGATCTGCTCAAAGAAGGGGCATGCTCATCCAGGAGAGAGAGGATTCAAAAGGCTGCCTGGCGGAGGAGGGCTTAGCCCAGTCCTGCTTGTCCCTGCTGAGTTAGAGCTAATGTGCCCAATACTCCATGGTCAAGATTTAGGACTGAACAGGAGCAGGACTCTGGGTCTGGTGTAACCTGCGCCCAGGGTTCGAGGAGGGTAGATTTCCAGGGGTTTAGAGGCAGGGCCAGTTGGTCCCATGGGGGAAGTCTACAGAGAAGTCAGACCCGAAGGGAAGATCTCAAGGATGAAAATCCGAACATGTCAACAGAAGCAGCTCCAGGGAGGAAGGGGGAGGACAGCTGTCCAAAGCAACCAATGGGACAACACAGGAGACTCATGAGCTATGCTGACGCACAAAAGACACAACCAGAAGATGGAAGCAAAAGTGGGGAACGGGGGCTCAATGATCCCAAATGTGCGGTTGTTTTTCAGTAATGTCTGACCCTTAGTGACCAAATTTGGGGTTTTCTTGGCAAAATCCTCAAATGGTTTGTCATTTCCTTCTCCAGCTCATTTTATAGATAAAGAAACTGAGGCAAACAGGGTTATCTGACTTGCCTAGGGCCACACAGCTAGTAAGTTTCTGAAGACCTATTTGAACTCAGGAAGCTGAGTCTTCCTGACTTCAGGCCCAGTACTCTAACCACTGCTACACCCAGTTGTCCAATGATTATACCCCCCCCACTCCCCCCCCCCCCCGCCGCCCAAATCACAGACTCTCAGAATTTGAGAGTTGGAAGGGACCTCGGGATGAATCTAGGACATGAAGGAGGACCACCAAATGGTCATGAAGCCTCTCTTGCAGGTCATAAAGAAAGGGTCCAAACACCTCGCATGGTGAAGCTCACTGTACTTTTCTCCTTGTCAGTGTTCCTGGCCTCCAGCCTCAATCTGCCTCTTTACACCTTCCTCCACTGCTCCTGGTTCTGCCTCTGGGGCCAAGCTCAATGGGATTGAGACTCCCTTACATGACAGTCCCAGAGAGTTGAGCTTAGCCCTCATGCCCCGCCCCCCATGCCCTCTTCTTCCTCAGGCTAAGCCCACCTAGTGCCCCCCTACGACTGCTCTGGTGGACTATGCTCAATTCTGGGAATAGCCTTTGAGGAGGGACAAATGGATGTAGCTAAAGAGCTTTGAGAGGATTGCATCCAAGAAAGCTAAGGCCTCAAGATGCCCCAAGAATGGGTGCCTTATGCAGGTCCTGGGGACCTATGTGCTTGGACACATCCCAGAAAGGGGAGATACCTCAACAATCGAATCCCTGGGAGAAATCCACGGATGGGTCTAATTACTGCCAGCATAGTACATGCTCAAAAAGGCTAGAGGTAAGAATCTTCTCATATGCTTCAGCCTTGGACTGACTTATCGGCATCTTTTCTCATTTTTAAAAACAATGGTGAGCTATGGGAGGCCTTGGGGTATCTAGCACAGTAGCTAGAGTAGGGGACTCTGGAGTCAGGAAGACTCATCTTCCTGAGTTCAAATCTGGCCTCAGATATTTCCTAGCTGTGTGAAACTGGGCAAATCCTCCAATCCTGTTTGCCTCAGTTTTCTTATCTGTAAAATGAGCTGGAGAAATAAATGGAAAACTGCTCCAGTATCTCTGCCTTGAAAACCCCAAATGGAGTCACCAAGAGTCAGAGACAACTGAAAATGATTGACCAACAACAACATGAGAGGGCTTCCTATGCCAAAGGAATAATGGGCATATGGAGAAGTCCCTCCCAGTCACTCACCCATAAAGCCCATTTGGGTAATGTGCCTGAATGAGGCAGACCATCCCATCCTTTTCTTTCTCCCTTCAACAGATCACAAAACCCAACAGTCCCACCATGATCCCAATGAGACCATTCATAGAGAATCAAAGGAAGATGTGTGAAGATGGGACTGACTCTCCCCTTGTCTATTTTTAAATTAATCAACAAAAACTGAAAACACCCCAACTTAACACTAAGTAGGGGAGACCCACAAGCCACTTGCTAAAGTGGGTGAAAACCCAGAGATGACTGACCACCCCCTGGGCAACGCTAAGCAAATTTAAAGACTGAAATTGACTCTTGTAAAGCGGAGGAAGGTACAGGAAGGGACATGGAAAAATACTATAAAAGTCCTGAACTTCCTGTCTAAGAGGTCTTTGGCTTGAATTTCAGGCTTGGAGGATCTTGGACTGGGACTGTGGCTTGGAGCTACCACTTGGACCTGCAACTCTGGATCTTGGACTGCTTCTGGTAAGACTTCTTTCTCCTGGATCTTCTCCTTTGGAGTTTCAGCTTGGGTGAGTGAGAAGCTGACCCTCCTTTCCTGGCTTCTGGAGAGATTAGTTCCAGAGAGGCGTCCCCTTCTTGGAGGAGGCCACATGGATTGAACCCTTGTTTAATTCACCACTGAGTCCTCTGGCTGAGGTGTTAATGAACCCTGCAAGGGTGAGCCAGGGACTGGAGTAACATTTAGGGTGATAAGCTAGACTTCTTACTCTACTCTCTTTTACATTTCTCTGCTTTCCACCTCTGTAAATAAAGCTACTGAAAGTCAATTTGACTTGAGCTATAATATTTAAAAATCAGCAACCACAGTATTATCTTAGAATTCTCATATATTTAGTCAAACCCTTAATTTAATTGCTTTCAGAAGTTAGGGTAGGGAGGGTGATCTTCTAAGCTTCAGGTATGTTGTCTCACTTGATCCTTATAGTAATCTTGTGAAATTGGGCTATCATGAACTTCACTTAATGAGGAGAGAAACAGAGGCTCAGAGACATGAATTGGCTTGTCCAGGGACACACAGCTAGTGTCTAAGGCAAGATCCAAACTCAGGGCTTCCTAACTCTAAGTTTAGCCGTCTAGTGGCTATGTCCACCTGACCCACCTCTTAAAATGCTAGAAAATCCAAATCCACACTAAAAATTGAAAAGCAGTTAACAACCCCAGATAGCAAGATTGCTGATGCACAAGAGCCCAGACGTTGGGTCAACATGTATGCTGGTTGTCCTGTGAGTTGCTTCCTGGATGGCAGACCTGGCATGGCCATCAGTAGTTAGACAAAAAGATGCTTCCAAGATGGGTACATCTGCAAGGAACAGTCATTGTGTTCTTAGCTCTCATTTTTCATTGGAGCCCCAGAAGGCTGTGCTCACATCCTTCAGTAAAACTCATTAGGATGTGCAACATCATGTGGGGCTGGCTCTTTCCTGCTCTCCCGCGCTGGCCAGCATCCCAGAAGCATCCACATAGAAAGCATTTACTACTAAATGGTGGAGAACAAGCAGAAGAGACTGCAGACCTTTCTAGATGTGGAAATTTAGTTCTTTGAACTCAGATCATATAACATCCTAGAGCTGGTTGAAAGCATTGGGGCCATTTAGCCTGGAAAAGTCATGTGTGTGTGTGTGTGTGGGGGGGACAGACCTATGGCATGTGAGCCAGAGGGTCCTTCCTTCCATTCCTCCTTCCTTCCAGCCTCCTTCCTCCTTTCCATTCATGCCTGAGGACATTTCTCACATGACCTACTCCTCTGCCCAGAAGCCCAAGGGGGACACTTCCTCCCTCCCCTGTCTGGGGTAAGGTGGGGGCCCACATGCAGTTTGAGAGTTGTAGTTTGGGCACTTGGTCTCTAAAAGGTTTGCCATCACTGCCCTAGAAGGTCAAGTTTGCCTCCATGTGTTAAGACCCAGGCTGTCCAAGGAAATCTAGGAAACAAAGGAAAATTTCAAAAGACCATCAACCCTTTCTCTTCAGTGATAGTTGCAGAAAAGGGAGCAAGGGATGCCAAGAAGCCGAGAGCTCTGAGGCCACCTACAGACCTTAACTTAGCTGAAGGCTTCTATCTGTAAGGGTCTTGCCCAACCACCAGTGATGGGATAGACTACTGATATAACAATGCTGGGTTTTGCACATCAATGAAATGGATGAACCTACCTCTATTTTCTCTCCTCCACCCATCCCATGGATCTTGACATTGTCCCAATGAACCAAACCAGAAGACTCAGAACATTTTTGGTTAAAGCTAACTTGTTTTCCAGATCATCCTTGGCAAAACTGTAGATGCTGTGCACCCCGAAGCACCAAGAAACAGCCTTTCTTGGGCCATTTGGTCATTTCACCTTGCAGAACTCAGGATGGTAGTAGTCTCTCGGTAACCGAGGATGACAATTGTCTTTGTGTGTTTTCATCTATGGTGTATAGATGAGTGTGCACAAAGACACTTGTGCGTGAAGGAGATTTAAGTGGAAAAGTCGATGCACAGAGACAGTCCCACTCTCTCGGCGTTGGAAGCCTGGGTCCAGTGGCACGAAAAGTTGTTACACCTGAAGACTTCCTCAGCTGCATTGGATGGCCGTGTTGTCCTTTGTGCTCCAACACGCTCTGAGCACTCCACAGTGCTTTGCTGCGTCGCCCTCTCAGCCGTTGAACCTTCTTATTGGTTTCTTCTGTCTGTTCGGCTGAAGCAGTCTTCACATGCTGGGTGAGCAAAGCCCTGGTTCACCAGGGGTCGACGACCCGATGGCTACCCTCACAAGGTTTAGCCGGCCTGTCGAAGCCGTTGCCCGGGGTGTGGCTGCTGCCGCATGCTAGCAGCTACTGGGAGCCACCAGTGAGAGTTGGGTGTCAGGTGGGGGTCAGAGGCTGGAGAGCTGCCCTAGGAGGGCACGACAAGCCCTCCATACCAGAGATACCACCCCTCCCTGAGCACCCCATACACCCAGGATGAGCTTACACTAAAAAACCTCCAGGAAGATGACGACATGCTCGTGTCAGCAACCAGTATAGAGAATGAAGAAGGGGAAGACCTACAAGAAGGACTCAGTGCACTCTTCCAAAGGAAATTTGTACATCCCTTAAAAGCGAACAACTCAGTAAACCATATGTTAGAAAACACTACTCAGGTGCAAGAGATTAAGAAGGCCCAAAGCTTGAAGAACACCCAGAATCCTCCTACCGAAATCTCCACAATCCTTTCTTTAAGAAGAGAGTTGGGAGAGGCTGGACATGGCAAATGACAAAGGACAGAAGTGGCAGTGAGCCCCTGGCAAGAGAGCAGAAATGACCATTTTGAGCCACTGACTCATTAGAGCTAAGACAAAGCTCAATGCAGAGTTAGATTAAGAGGGGGAAAAGAGGGTGTGCAATGAGACTGCTCCATTATGATCTATTTACGCAAGTCATTGAGGCCAGAAGCGGTAAATGGACCAAAGAACCAATTATCTCCATTTCCGAAGGACGTGTAACAGATATAAAAACGTTGGCACAACACAGAGACCAAAAAGACCAAGAAACCACCTGAGCCAGAAAACAGCCCTTTCTTTTCTTTGCCAAGGGGAGAGATAAGGTGGTCAAAGGAAGTACTGGCTTAGGATAAAATCTTATTTGTAAAATATTATAGAGGAGGGTAATCAAAATCATTCAATTCAATTCAGTTCAACAATAATTTCTATTTTTTTTAAACCCTTACCTTCTCGGGGGCAGCTGGGTGGCTCAGTGGATTGAGAGCCAGGCCCAGAGACGGGTGGACCTGGGTTCAAATGTGGCCTCAGACACTTCCTAGCTGTGTGACCCTGGGCAAGTCACTTGACCCCCATTGCCTAACCCTTACCACTCTTCTGCCTTGGTACCAATGCCTAGTACTGGTTCCAAGATGGGAGGTAAGGGTTTTTTTTAAAACCCAGGACCTCCCATCTCTGGGCCTGGCTCTCAATCCACTGAGCCACCCAGCTGCCCCCTCAACAATAATTTCTTAATGCCTGCTCTATGCAAGGTATGCTGGGGTGTGTGTGTGTGGGGTGGGGGTACAGAAACAAGACAAAGCCTCCTTACCATTGAGGAGAGGGAGGAACTGGTCATACAGAGATGTCAATACAAAGTAATGTGATTTGAGAAGGGGCACGAACACTCACAAGAATCAGGGAAGGCTTTCTGTAGGGGGTGGCACATGAAATGAGTCTCACAAGAAGACAAGAACTCTTAGGGGTGGGAGGAAATTCTGACTGTCAACTGAGTGGGTTGGGGGTGAGGAGTGAGGGAGAGAGAAGGGATGAGGGTAATTCCAAGGTAGTAAACTTGGATGAATGAAAAGATGGTAGTGACTTCAATAAAAATAGGCATGCTCGAAGGAGGAGGGAGTTTACGGGGGTGGGGGTGGGGGGGAGATTATGAGCTCTGTTATGGGGCACCCAGTATCCAGTAGCTCAATGGTGATGCTCAATGGAGTTCAGGAGAGACACTAGTGTTGGGTGAGAGTATGGGTGAGAAGCAGCTAGGGAGTAGGGCAGAGCAAGAACTGGGCTTGGGATCTGGAGGCCAAATCTGGCCTCAGACACTGTTAGCTGTGGGATCCTGGGCAAACCACTGAGCCCTGTTTGCTTCAGTTCCTCATCTGCAGAATGAGCTGGAGAAGGATGTTGAAAATCAGTATCTTGTCCAAGAATGAGGACACAAATGGAGTGACAGAGAGTTGTAGATGATTGAAAAGTGACCGAACAAAATAGAGGTGAGACAGGTTGAGATGGAGGAGAAAAGAGAGGATGGAAAATGGAGAGGGGAGAGGAAAGAAGGGAAAAAGAGATAGGAACAGGAGAGGGAAGAAGAAAGATGAAGGAGAGCAGGGGAGAAGAAGAAGAAGGGAAGGAGAAAAGGAGAGTCAGTCAGTCAATAAATATTTGTCAAATGCCTCCTATGTGTCAGGCACTGTGCTAAATGCTGGGGATAGAAAAAAAGAGACAAAAGTCAGTCCTAATCTCCAAGGAGCTCACAATTGAATAGAGGGGAAATAAAGATGGCAATTGGATCATTAGGAGCTGATGAAGTTCCCATCACAGGTAGTGTAAAAAAGAGAAGAGGAAAAGGACCAGGATAGACCCTTGGGGATCGCAAATGCATAGCAAGTAGGAGATGGATGATGATACAGGAAAGGAGGATGAAGAAGAGCAGTCAGATGGGCATGAGGAGAGTTAGGAGAGATTAACATCATGGAAGCTGAGGGAGGGAGGAGTGTGTAAGAGGAGTGGACCTCAACTGTGTTAAAATTGCAGAAAATGCTTTTAAATATCAGGACGGAGAAAATGCTATAAGATGAAGCAATTAAGGGATCACTGACAAGGTGGGAGAGAGTAATGTCAGGTGACTGGGCAGGTCAGAAGCCATATTACTAGGGGTTAAGAGTGATTTTGGAATGTTTTTTGAAGCTCCTTGTTGCTAATATGGTGGCCTGCTCACCCCCACTATGTGCCTCCTTGTCACACATCAATGTGTGGTACTTGGCTCTGAATCCTCAGATCGTTGCATTCTGTGTCCCAAAGAAACAAAAGGAAATGTGGAAGACGGCATGCTTTGATCTGCACTGTCTCGCCAACATGGCTTCTTTGCCATGGAGATCGTTTTCATCATGAGTCTCTTGTGGTTACTTTGGGAACTTGCTTTGCTTATAATAGTTTAGTCTTTCACAGTTGATCATCATATATTTCTATTACAATATACATTGTTCTCCTGGTTCTGCTCACTTCACTTTGCATCAGTTCATACAGTTCTTTCCAGGTTTTTCTGAACTCAGCCTGTTTATCATTTCTTATGGCAAGATCATATTCCATTACAACCATATGCCACAACTTGTTCATTCATTCTCCAAGTGATGACTCCAAGTGACCCCTCACCCCAAAAAGAGATGCTAAAAATATTTTGGGACAGGTAGGTCTTTTCCCCTTATCTCCAATTCGATTTATTTTGGTTATAGACCCAGAAGTGGTATTGCTGGATCATAGTGAGTATTAGGGCACTTTGAGTGCAGTTCCACATTGCTCTCCGGAAGGGATGTAGCCATTCACAGTTCTACAACAGTGTTAGTTTTCTCACATCCCCTTTAACATTTGTCATTTTCATTGTGGGCAATTTTAGCCAATCTAATAGGTGTGAGGTGGTATCTGAGAGTTGTTTTAATTTGCCTTTCTCTAATCACGAGTGATTTTTCATCTGACTATGATTGGTTCTGATTTCTTCATCTGAGAACTCCCTGTTCCTATCCTTTGACCATTTCTCAATTGGGGAACACTTTGTATTCTTAGAATTTGACTTGGTTCTTTATATATTTGAGAAGTGAAGTCTTTGGCAGAGATACTTGCTACAAATTCGACCCCACCCCAATTTTGTTGTTTCCTTTAGAATCTTGGTTGCATTGGTTTTGTTTATGCAAAAACTTTTAGATTTAATGTAATCAAAATTGTTCATTTCATTTTTAAAAAACCCTTACCTTCTGTCTTGGAATCAATACTGTGCATGGTTCCAAGGCTGAAGAGGGGGTAAGAACTAGGCAATGGAGGTTAGGTGACTTGACCAGGGTCACACAGCCTTGTTTGATCATAAATTCTTCCCTTCTCTGTTAGTGTGACAGGGACACTTTTCCATGTTCTTCTCATTTGTTGAACACACTCTGTTGATCGAAATCAGGTACTCTTCAATTTTGTGCATCCCTGATCCTTCTGGCAGTCCGTGGGGGGAAGCTGATGGGTCTTTTCTCAGAGGAATGACTTTAGATGCATAAAATAAAATAGATGAGATTAACTGGATTTAAATGCAGGCTGGAATCTGGACAGTGATCATTTTTTATCCATTTGGTCTTTCCTGTATGGATGGTCAGGCATAACCTGTCTGAACCTTGTCTTTTGTTAGCCTGGAAATAAGTAGTCTGAAAACCCACTCTTTAATCAAATAAAGTCATCCATCAAATTCCATCCAGAACCAGAGGCTCTGAGATGCTGGGAACCGTCTCCCTGGGAGAAGACACCATACCAGATGCCAACTCCGAAGCGATGCTGAGCTTGAGAGTCCCTTTCTACCTTTGGGAAGCCTCCAAACACTCAACAGCTATGACAGTAGAACACAGTCTGCTGTAACAAATTAAAGACAATGTCAAACTCGGGAGCTGGGCTTCCCGAGTGGAACATTCCAACCAATAGGGGAGCCTCCAAAATAAAAAGGTGCTTAACAGTTCAGTCAAAATAGGTGTGCTTAGTAAGGGGTTTCTCAAAAGTAAAGGTAAACTGAGTCACTCAAAAATCACATGGACACTGCCTACAGTTGTTTACATGGTTTCTCCCTCATTAGTCTCTGAGCTCCTTAAAGACAAGGTTGTTGTTGGTGGTGGGGTTTGGGGCCTTTCTGTGTATCTCCAGATATAATCTCTTGCAAGTAGGGCTTGCTTCATTCTTGCCTTTAAATCCCTATCAGAGCCCCTGGCACATAGTAGGCCCTTAATAAACATTTACTGGTTCGGCTGATTGAGCAGGGCTTTGGGTTTGACCAAGCATCAGTAGTGAGCGTACCCTAAAATTTGAAGTTGGAAAGGGCCCTGAAGGGCAGGGAGCTCATCCCATTTCTGGTTTTACAGATGTTAAAAGAGATCGGAGGAAGTGAACAACGTGCTCAAGGTCACAGCTGTAGCAGGTACAGGATATCAGTATTTGGGCTTAAGACCTCTGACTCATCTTCCAACTCTTTCTACTTTACCAAGAGATTCAAAGGTAGATGCTGGTGCGTGGTGCAGCTGGTTTATTAGCACTTCACCCAGTGCCTGGCACATAGTAGGTGCTTAATACTATTTATTGATAGATGGATTGATTACTACAAGTCAAGATGCAAAGAGAGTGTCTGTGATTGGTTTTCAGTCCAGGTGACATAGGGGAAGAAGAAGGAGGGGGAGAAAGGGAGGAAGGGAGGGAGGAAGAAAGGAAGAGAAAGAAGGAAAGAAAGGAAGGGAGGGAGGGAGGAAGGAAGAGAAAGAAAGAAAGAAAGGGAGGAAGGGAGGAAGGAAGAGAAAGAAGGAAAGAAAGGGAGGGAGAGAGGAAGGGAGGGAGGGAGGGAGGGAGGGAGGAAGGAAGGAAGGAAGGAAGGAAGGAAGGAAGGAAGGAAGGAAGGAAGGAAGGAAGGAAGGAAGGAAGGAAGGAAGGAAGGAAGGAAGGAAGAAAGGAAGGGAGGAAGGAAGGAAGGGAGGGAGGGAGGAAGGGAGGGAGGAAGAAAGAGAGAAAAAGAAGGAAAGAAAGGGAGGGAGGAAGGAAGGAAGAGAAAGAAGGAAAGAAAGGGAGGGAAGAAGGGAGGAAGGGAAGGAGGGAGAGGGAGGAAGAACAGCGAGATTAGGGGCAGTTCTCCACACTTCAACTCCCATATGGGCTTCTCCTTCAGGGATGCAGTTCATATCCTGAGCCTCCTGCCCGTCTTCAGGACTCAGGAGGTCCGTACCCATAGTCTGTGCCTTGTTCATCTCACGACGCTGCAGGGATACAAGGAGAGCACATGGGAGTCCTCTCGCCCAGTCGATTCTAAAAGTCTGGGATGCTGCCTGTCCTGGCGCCCCCACCCCACCCCAGTTGCCCCAGGCAGACAATCCAGCTGATTGAAGGCTAAAAGAAAGAGATTCAGGGAGGGGGAAGGGAGGGAGGCCAGTTAATCCTAGATTAGCTATTGTTTAGGTGAGGGCAGAGCAGGCTGGTGTAGACGCCCTCCGCCCATTCCCAGGACTGCACTTCCTATGGCAGCCACTCAACCAAGGCTGGATGGACTCCACAGAAGGCTTTTGTTCGGAGCTCTTTGGGCGTTGTCTTGTGTTTAAGAGCCCTCCCTTTGTGCACAGGGAAGGGGAGGCTCGGTGGGCGCCAGCCCTGCCTTTCCTAATCAGCCCAGGTAAGCTAGCGAGAGCTCTGCTCAGAGGGTCCCGGCCTTAACTCAGCCCCCGCTGAGGGGCTCTTCAGATGGGAAGACCAGATCTTGCTCCTTCGGCAGCAGGCTGCACGCTCCTCCCACGCATCACAATAGTGCCCACGCTGGCAGTTGCAGCCTAGCCTGGCTCCTGATCACAGGCCGCCGGGGGCGCCCCTCCTTCCGGTGCCACTCACAGGGATGCCAGTTTTATCTTCCTGATATAGTTCAGCCAAGGAGCAAGGTCAAATGTTGGGCTTCGAGGAGGCAGAACCCACACGGGGCAGAACAAGGGCCGAACCTGGGGAAGTAGGCAGCGCAGTGGATAGAACTCCAGGCCTGGAACTGGAAGGACTTGAATTCAAATCTGGTCGCAGACATGTGCTAAGCTGTATGTTCTTGGGCAAGTCATCTCATCTGTCTGCCTTAGTTTCCTTAGATGTAAAATAGGGCTAATGATAGCACCTCCCTCCTAGGATTGCTGTGAGGATTAAATGAGGTCATCATTGTAAAGGGTTTAGCACAGTGTGGCAAACAGCAGGCACCATCTAAATGCTTCTTAGGATCATTATCTCTGCGGCCCCAAATAGGAAGAGGCCAGCCCACCCCGGGAGACTGTCCTTGGACAGTTCCAGCCAACACCTGACTGCTCCTTTTCTGGGGAAGCAGGTCCTGCAGGTGATGGGATTCCCCAGTACTTTGGCAGCACCAAAGCTCAGCCACCAATGACTGGGAGGCCCTTCCAGGACCATCAGATGGTGAGCCTGATGGGTCTGCTTGGTGGTCAAGATGGGGCCCCCTGGGTGTGACCACCAGGCCCAGAGAAGCCGAAGGCCTTGGACAGTCCGCCCACAGCCTAGGATTCCTGAAGTCTCCATCACTCAGTCTCTCAGCTCCATCTTGCCCACGGACTGAACCCCAGACGGAACCTGGACGCCCGAATCTCCCAGTGAGGTGAGCGACAGCGGCTGGGCACTATGCAGGATTGCGTGCACTCTGCCAGTCGGGACATCTGCCAGGAGGGGAGCCAGGCCAGGTGCTTCAGCTCCTTCCAGACCACACGCAGCCTTCAGTTCAGGCCACACTGCCGCCGTGAGACACTGACCATCCTGCCCCAGGGGCTTAGCTGATGCTTGGTGGGTCCTCCCCAAACAGAGCCTCTTCCCTCTGAGCCCAGGGCCGATGGCCGTCGTGCTCTCTTTCAGTGGATGCAGCTGAGCCCTCTGCCCACATAGCCCACCGCCTAACCTGACCTGGCCAGTCAGTAATAGGGCACGAGCTCTTCATTCTTGCTGTGGAATCGCTCCGCCCACCTGGCGCATAGTAGGTGTTCAGTGCTTAGTTGATTCATTCATTGATGGATCATGCCATTGGCCCAAAAGCAGGAGGGCTCAGAGAGAGCAACTAGCAAGGCCCCTGCTAGAGCACCTCCTCCAGGGCACTGTTTGAGGCTGGCTCCATGACTACCATCCCATCTGAGTCTTGCAATCCCCTGGGAGGCAGAGGGGAGGAAGCTATCCCTGTCTAACAGATGAATATGCTTTCGCTTGGAGGAAGTGACAGTTGCGTAGTTGGGCTCAAAGCCAGGTTTCCTGACTTCCAGTACAGGGCTGAAGGTCCAGCTGTCTGTCAGTGAGAAATGCTGGGACCTGCCCTCCATCCCAGCTTGGGACGGAAGCAGGATCGCAGCTTCTCTGCAGGGCTGCGTGTTATCGGAAAGAAGTCAGAGACTGAGTTCATTCAGACATTCAGGCATTTCATCCCATGTGGTCTTGTCCTTTCTCCACAATCCTTTTCCATCCCTCCCCAACTCATCCCATGCCATGTCACCCATTTCATCCCGCCCCATGCCATCCCATTGTGGCCCGTCTCCTTTGCCTTGGAACACCTAACTCCCCCTGATGCCTCCTCACCCCGGAATGGCCCTCCTGGGGGCCTGTTGTCCCCTTGACGAGTTCTTGATGGGCCTCTGTTGTGCTGAGTGGCCCAGGTCAGCTAGCATTCATTCCCCTCCTGACCCTGTTTCCTACTTTACAGACTTCAAAATCATGCCCGAGCCAGGTATCTTCATCTCCTCTGGAAGGCTCTGCTCTATCCAAAAGAATGCCTCCATGACCTGCCTACTTAGGAGTCTTTCCCAGCCATAAAGCTTGCTTGTTTGCTTGGCCTCCAGCCAATGTCTCTGCACTCATCCTCAGTCTACCGACAGCTGTCCCAAAGCAGGGGTGTGGACACAGCAGCCACAGGCTCACAGGCACACTGAGAGTCACAGAAGCTGGGGTGGGTGTGCATATGTGTGTATGTGTCCATGAATGCATGTTCGCAGGTATGTGGGGGGCAAAGAATGCAGAAAAGCTGGCAATGAATGAGAGCCGTGAATCAGGGAGCCAGAGAAGCTTGTCTTCAGTGCTGGAGGGACTGCCATGTGGAAGAGGGATTAGACTCCAGAAGCAAAGGGGCAGAAGCTACAGAGGTCAATTTAGGCTCCGTTTCAGGAAGAAATCTGAAGATAATTTGATGTCCCAATGGGGTGGAACCAGCCCTCGGAGGTGGTGACCTCCCCTACCCCAGGCCTGCAAGCAGAGGTGAGGGCTCTACTCAGACATGCTAGAGAAGAGGGGGCTCCTTTCAGGTCTGGGTTAGGAGAGGAGCCCCCTGAGCTCCCTTTGGCCAGAGACTGGTGACACTGATTTTGGGCCTCTGTGATCCCATTCCCCAGCCTTGGGGAAACTGTCTGCAATGTGTGATTTACTCCTAGTCCTGTGTTATTACCTTTCAGAGTTAGATTCAACTTCACCCTACTGGCCAAGAGGGCTTGAGCACTCAGATATGGAGCATTAGAAAATCGTCTACACAAGCCTGCTGTTCCCTTCTGATAGGGTCTCATCTACAAAGCATTTGATTCAAGAATTGCCAACTCTCAGAAAGTTCAGTATAGATGGGAGAGAAGGCATAGAGATTAGTCAATAGTTGCTGATGTTCTTGGGTCCAATGTCTGAGATGGTTTTTCTCAGCTTTCGTGTATCTTCCACCTTTTGGATGTCTTGTCTACTGTTCCTCTGCACTCAAGGCTTATTTCATCCAGCACAGATTGTCTCTCTGCATACTTGGCCCACTCTGCCTGCTTTCCCCAATGTTGCTCTCATTAGTATTGTAAGTAACTCAGGCACTGCGATGTTGGGGGCCAACTGTGGTGGTTCTACACTCCTTGATAAGAAAACCCCACTAAAATGGCTTTCATAACTCTTTTCCATTTTTTGGATAGAAGTCACCCTTTATTTTCATCCTTTGATATCCTTGGAATGGTCTCGTTTGGTTGGCCATTTTGCCATGCTTTCTTCGAGTCATGTTTATGCTCAATTGCTTCTCTCTGCCTGAGGTGATGCTATTACTCACTTGTTTTTTAGTCTCTTCGTTAAGGTGTCAGACAAGTTTGTAGTCTATAAACAGACAATTGCCAATTAATAGCTTAATCAGGGCTTGCAAGGAGCGTGACTAGTAGCACTATAACACACAACTGTGTGATTCGTGGTAAGAATTTAGTCCCAGGCAAGAGTCTGTGCATGTAACCAGATTAAGAATGGAGTCCCCGGCTAATACCGGAGTTATAATTTCAGCATTGTTACAGTCATTTTAAGCATGGGTCTTATCATATTAATCAGAAGTAAGGCATTCTATTAATCCCAAGTGTGTGAATCCATTTGACAAGGTACTCTATACCATACCAGTTCAGGTAAGAAGTTAGAGGAACCAGAATGTCATCTGAAGGGCACAGAGGAATTGATCTAATCATTCTGGAGGGCAATTTGGAATTATGCCCAAAGGGCGCTAAAAGACTGTCTGCCCTGTGATCCAACAAAACCACTGCTGTGTTTGTACCCCAAAGAGATAATAAGGAAAAAGACTTGAACAAGAACATTCATACCTGCACTATTTTGTGGTGGCCAAAATTTGGAAAATGAGGGGATACCCTTCAATTGGGGAATGGCTAAACAAACTGCGGTATCTGATGGGGATGGAATACTATTGTGCTATAAGGAATGGTGAACTGGAGGGACTCCATGTGAACTGGGAAGACCTCCAGGAAGTGATGCAGAGTGAAAGGAGCAGAACCAGGACAACATTGTACATAGAGACTGATACATTGTGCCAATGATCAAAGAACAGATTTTGCTACTAATAGTAACACAATGATCCAGGACAACCCTGAGGTTCTGAGGAGAAAGAATGTTAATCCACATCTAGAGAAAGAACTGGGGGAGCAGAAATCCAGAAGATAAGCATATGATTAATCAGTTGTATATATGGGTATAAGATTTGGGGTTTTGCCTTTAAAAGATGATTCCATTACAAAAATGAATAATATGGAAATAGGTATCAAATGATAATACATGTATAACCCAGTACAATTGCTTGTCAGCTCCAGGAGGGAGGAGGGAAGAGGGGAGGGAGAGAAAATGAATCATGTAACTATCAAAAAATATTTAAAAATTAAAAAAAATAATTTTTTAAGGACATAGAGACCAGGGGGCTTCAGAAATGGTCTTTGAGACGAGGAAGTCCATAAATGGATGTAGAAACCTCTCAGAGACATCTTGTGGAGGTTGGGGATAGATGTGAAACTATAAATTTATGTATATTTTGCAATTCAAGGTCTCAGGTTTTGAACTAGGGGATAAACCTCCAGACATCTGGCCCTGTGATTTCTCTGCTAACAATAAAGCCAGAAGGATCTCCCAGACTCTTTTATTTTTTTTTACAGTGGGCACCCCATCAGGAATGGGACCTGGACTCTAGAAATGGGACCCTCAGGGAGCTTCCAGGGATGCCTGGATCCCTCTGATGAGTTCCAAATCTGGGTTCCCCTTCTACTTCAATCCTTCACTTTCTGGATTCAGGTAAGCCTCCACCTTTAGGAGGATCCTGTCATTCTTCCTCTCCTGGGTCCTTTACTGTTACATGGTATTTTTCATGTTTGTCTTGGTTTTAGGCCTATTTGTATTTTACAGATTGCTGAATTTTCTTTTTGCTAAAAATCTAGGAAAAAATTATTTTGATGTGCACACATCAAGAACTCTCTCATTCCCCCCCCACCTTTTAAATTTAGAATATTTTTCCATGGTTCCATGATTCATGATTCCCTCTTCCTCCCCGTTCTTTCCTCCCCCTTCTCAAAGCTGACAAGCAATTCCACTAGGTTATCCATGTATCATTGTTCAAAGCATATTTCCATAATAAGGAAAAAGACGTACAAAAATATTTATAGCTGCAGTTTGTGGTGGCAAAAATTGGAAAATGAGGGGGTATCCATTGATTGGGGAATGACTGAACACATTGTGGTATCTGATGGGGATGGAATACTATTGTGCTCAAAGGAATGGTGAATTGGAAGAACTCCATGTGAACTGGAAGAAGCTCAGTGAACTGATGCAGAGTGAGACGAGCAGAACCAGGAGAACATTGTACACAGAGCTGGATACATTGTAGCACAATCAAATGTAACTGATTTTGCTACTAGCAGCCATGCAATGACCCAGGACAACCCTGAGGGACTTATCAAAAAGATGCTCTCCATATCCAGAGGAAGACCTGTGGGAGTAGAAACACAGAAGACAAACAACTGCCTGATCACATGGGTCGATGGGGCTATGACTGGGGATGTAGACTCTAAGCGATCACTCTAGTGCAAATATTAATAATATGGAAATAGATCTTGATCAATGACACATGTAAAACCACAGTGAAATTACTCATTGGCTACAGGATGGAGGTGGGAGGAGGGAAGGGAAAGAACATGAATCATGTAACCATGGAAAAATATTCCAAAATAAATAAATAAATAAACAACAAAAATGGAAAAAAACTATTTCCATGTTATTCATATTTGTAGAAGAGTGATCTTTTAACATCAAAATCCTAATCATATCCATATTGCGCTATGTGATTGATTATATGTTTTCCTTCTGCTTTTCTACTCCTACAGTTCTTCCTCTGGATATGGAGAGCATCTTTCTCATAAGTCCCTCAGAATTGTCCTGGGTCATTGCATTGTTGCTAGTAGAAAAGTCTATTACATTTTATTGTGCCATAATGTATCAGTAAGAACTCCCTTATTCTAAAGAAAAGCACTTGGCCTAATAGTAAATGGTTTTTGGTTGGAGGTTCCCCTCATTCTGAGGAAAAGAATTTGGAAGAGTACTCAAAGTTTTATGAAATCCTACATGACAGAGGATGATTTTCCCTGGAAGAAAACTACTATCATCTCTGAGATAGCAAAAAGCAAACAAACAAACAAACAAACAAACCCCAAACCAGGATCTTTCTTTTTCTTTTTCTTTTTTCTTCTTTCTTTCTTTCTTTCTTTCTTTCTTTCTTTCTTTCTTTCTTTCTTTCTTTCTTTCTTTCTTTCTTTCTTTCTTTCTTTCTTTCTTTCTTTCTTTCTTTCTTTCTTTCTTTCTTTCTTCTTTCTTTCTTTCTTTCTTTCTTTCTTTCTTTCTTTCTTTCTTTCTTTCTTTCTTTCTTTCTTTCTTCCTTCCTTCCTTCCTTCCTTCCTTCCTTCCTTCCTTCCTTCCTTTCTTTCTTCCTTCCTTCCTTCCTTCCTTCCTTCCTTCCTTCCTTCCTTCCTTCCTTCCTTCCTTCCTTCCTTCCTTCCTTCCTTCCTTCCTTCCTTCCTTCACTTCCTTCCTTCCTTTCTTTCTTTCTTTCTTTCTTTCTTTCTTTCTTTCTTTCTTTCTTTCTTTCTTTCTTTCTTTCTTTTCTTTCTTTCTTTCTTTCTTTCTTTCTTCTTTCTTTCTTTCTTTCTTTCTTTCTTTCTTTCTTTCTTTCTTTCTTTCTTTCTTTCTTTCTTTCTTTCTTCTTCTTCCTCCCTCCCTCCTTCCCTCCCTACTTCCTTCCTTCCTTTTTGTTTTTAATGAAAGACTCAGAGTAAATGCTACTCTGTCAGGGGACTCATTTGGTTGGTGGGGAGGAAGAATTTCATGTGTGGTTTGTTTTTGTCTCAGCTATGTCACTGTGAGTTCCTTTTTGGGGGGTTGAACTGTTCTGTGCTGCTCTAAAAGAAGCCTTTAAAATTCATATTTGATCTCTAAGAGCATTTTACATTGGCTCTGTGGACCTCTATAGGGTCAGTTAGATTCCCGTGCTTCATATTCAAACTCTCACACACACCTGCATCTACATATATGGACCTTGTTATTTCCCTGTTCTGTTTATAAGCAAGAGGAATTATTAGGCTAGTTACGCAGGTTGTCAATTTGTTCTAAAGGAAAATGGGAAGTGAGCTTAGCCTTATTCCACCTGACAGCTCACTCTGGAAATTGCTGCAAGCTTGGGCGCAGGGCAAGCTTGCTGTTTAGACTGGCATGATGAAGGTTAAAACCCGGTGAATGAAAATATGTGCCAAGTTTATAAAGCAGCTAGCTAATTAGCTAAAACATGGGTACAGTCAAACAATAGAATCTGTGAGGGATCTGCTTCAGAATCTTTGGTCCCAGATACCAATAATTTCTTCAAAGGATTAACATTACTTGGGAAAAAATCAGAGTTAAGGGCTTCGAATTGAGAATTTACTTTTTCCTCTTTTACAAAACAAGGGGGATCCTCTACTCCGCTGCTTTAATTTCCCGTCTGTTTATTTGTACTCTCTGTTTCAGAGCATATTAGCAGATGCTGTCAAACTTTCCCTTGGCTCATGTTTCTGCCCTCAGCCTTTTCAGCTGTGGGGGAGAGGAAATTGTGCATAATAAAACGTTTACTATTATTCATATATTATATATATATCAATTTGTAAGAGTTATTTCCTCTCTCCCATTATCCATGCTGGCCATGTTGAAATGGGACCAACCTAAACAAAAGATATTGAAATCATCAGAAACCGAGTATATTACAAAGAGAAATGCTTTAATTTCTCCACTGGAAATGTCCAAATTATGCCTATTTCAAAAAAACGAGTGTACATGCTCAAGGTTAATAATCACTTCTATGTGAGGAAAGTTGCAATCTTAATTCTGAATTGTGCTTTTAATGTTTGGAATTGAAAACTTAGAAAACTGCCAGGTTCTCAGTATGGAAATCATAACACAGTATTTGCAAAATGTCTCTCCCTCAGACGTTATAGGATTACAGATATTGCTTGATCCTGTGAACTCTGGTGAAATAATATTCCAATAATAATCCTAAAATCCGCCTGCTCGCCAATAATACAGATTTTGTTCTCTGCTATCTTGTTGTCAGTTATATAAGTTTCAATAATCACATGTTCTTTAATGATCCTAGATTTGGTAAATCAAGCAAATCATGATGAGTTAATGATGAAAAGCTGATTGAAATGCAAAATCTAACAATGAAGTGATGACCACATCCCTAAAAAGGGGGTTGCCATGGAAATATTAATGGTTTACATCTTGGAAAAAGTGAATTAAAGTTTGAGAGTTCTCGGGTGATGTCCCAATTGACCCACTGGTAACATCTCCCCCCCCAAATGTACCAAGAAATTGATGCTGAAATCACTCTCCTATCAAGTTTGTGCCCCCAAATAAAATCTTTTTACAGAATCTTTGATCTGAAAACTCCTCGTGAGCTCCTTGTTGTCTTTTAATTGAGAAAATAGCAATTGGACTCTGAGTATTATTTGGGAAGCTCCTGGTTAAGATTTTTCAATACCTGCCACTATTGAAACTTCGGTTGAAATTCTCTTTTCTTTCACTTTTAGGGTCTGTGTGATGTAATGGGTAGATGAGTTTTTCTGTGGGCATGAGGGACTTGCTCTGAGTTATACTGCCTACTGCAATGTTAGAGGTTCACCTAAACTTTTGCTATAAATATAAATTTATATATTATAAATATAATACATAAAATGAATATAATATGAATTATAAATTATATAAATTTATATAAAAATATAAATTATAAATAAATGGTTCCATTATGCCCCTGTTACCCTTTTTACTTCAAATACACATTAGCATATGCATGAAGAAACCATAGAGGGACTGTATATGAATATGATCATGTGAAGAGACTTAAATGAAAATTTAATGGTTTCTTCATGTGGTAGAACTTGTACCTTATAGGGAAACTTGTAGGGAAAACCTGGCAGAACAGTCTAGCCTTGAATTCAAACCCCGGTATTGATCGTCTTACCTCTCTATAAGTTACTCTCCTTTAAATGAGGAAATTGATCATTGTTCCCTACCTTTCCTGAGGGTCTCCTTGGACCTTCTTCAAATAACCAGGGGCTCCTGAACTCCGCCAGGACACTGCCTTTAGAATTCTTGGATTCTTGAGTGAGTGAACTGGGAAGTTTTTTGGCCAGGTTATTTCTTTGTTCCATCGAGCAGACTGAAGATTGCTTTTATTTCACTGTTCATCTGACAGTTGGCTACTTGCACAGCTCTGCTGCTATTTTGGGTGGAAATCTGTGGTTCCTATCTCCCTGAGTGAGAATCTCTGCTGCTTCCTTTTTTCTTGCAGGCTGGCCTAGAAGGGGAGTGCCTGGGATCTCTGCCAGCTCCATTGCTATTTTTTTGTAGATGTCAGAAATCATATTAGCTGTACCCGAAAGAAACTGATGTTTGAATCCACTACAAGACTTTGCTATGAGACAGAATGTTGAGGACTTGACTGTAAACTACTTCCAGCATGACTGTCATGAGGCTGTTGAAACACCAATCAGGACAGAAGCTCGATACAGGCAGCTCCTGTCATTCCCTGGACAATGGCTGGGGGAGTGACTTGGGGGAATACCTAGATAGAACTCCATCCTGACCCAGTTCTAAGCTCTGCCTGAGACTAAGCAAGAATCTTACTATTGTCTCTCTTCTTCTCAGGTCTTGAGCTCAAGAAGTGGCAGACTTGAAAGCATCTTTTCTACGAGGCTGGGCCCCAGCACAAAGCTCTCTGCCACGTGTTTTCTCCCGTGGTTTCTGCTCATGCTCCATCATGTCTTTCCATTGTCTCCTATAATATACTCTGTATGTGTGAAGATCCAGTCCTCCAATGGATGGGAGAAGCAGATCCTTCTGGTCCCTCTCCCACCAGGGGAGACCCTGATTTCCAAAAGTGCTTTAAAAATGTTCTTATTCTGCTATGGTGATACTCTCTCCCCAGGCTGGGGTGTGCGTGCATGTGCATGTGTGCACGTGTGTGTGTGTGTGTGTGTGTGTGACCCCTTTGTACTTGTGCTTGTTCTACATTAGGAGTTTCTGTCACTTGTGAGATGGTATGTATGCAGGTGGGGAAAGGCTGAGTGATTTCCACTGCCTGGTCTCAAACTGCAGAAAAGACAAGTGAAGACCCTCTTGGGTAGTTAGTGATTCAGGGCAAAGGAGGGGCAAGAGCACGTTGCCGTCTAACCAAGCACAAGCAGACTCCTGTCCTTCCTGGCCACTCGCCCATTTTTAGAGCCAAATGTCTCAGGGGCCTTCAGACTAACTGTCCCAAACCTGTGTGGCTCAGAGTTCACTCCACACCGGGAAAACGGATCCTATTCTCTTGAAATCACAGGACAGATGCCACAGCCTGCCGGTTGTGAGCTTTGTTTGCAGCTCCAGCACCTTCTGCCACTCCAAAGTGATTCAATTCCGGGGAGCGTGGAAGGACCAAGCCAAACTCCTGAGGCCCTCAGTGAATATCTGGACGTGGATCGTACGTAACAACTGTTCCAGCAATTGTGACTCTGATAGGTATAACCTGGACTAGACTGTGTCTAGACTCATCTAGACACAGGCACGTAGTATTGCAGAGTTTCCTTTCTAGGCTACTCCTGTAGCTCTGGCCTGCCAGCAGTAGAGGGCCGGCCTCAATCGCCCCTGCAGCCCATCACAGTAGCACAGTTCGCTGCAGCCCCTGCCTGCGCCACTCCTTCCTGCAGATGCCCTCAGGAAGGGCACCCGGCCATCTCCTCAGATAATGACTGTTAAATCAATGGAATCCACCACCAACCGTCCCTGATACTTCCCTGCCAGTGTCTCCAGTGACTTCTGACTGACTGTTTAGTTTTCTCCTCTTTCCTTTCTTCTCTTTCTTCTTCTCTTTCTTCTTCTTCTTCTTCTTCTTCTTCTTCTTCTTCTTCTTCTTCTTCTTCTTCTTCTTCTTCTTCTTTTCTTCTTCTTCTTCTTCTTCTTCTTTTCTTCTTCTTCTTCTTCCTTCTTCTTCTTTTCTTCTTCTTCTTCTTCTTCTTTCTTTTCTTCTTCTTCTTCTTCTTCTCTTCTTCTTTTCTTCTTCTTCTTCTTCTTTCTTCTTCTTCTTCTTCTTCTTCTTCTTCTTCTTTTTCTTCTTCTTCTTCTTCTTCTTCTTCTTCTTCTTCTCTTCTTCTTCTTTCTTTTTCTTCTTCTTTTTCTTCTTCTTCTTCTTCTTCTTCTTCTTCTTCTTCTTCTTCTCCTTCTTCTCCTTCTTCTCCTTCTTCTTCTTCTTCTTCTTCTTCTTCTTCTTCTTCTTCTTCTTCTTCTTCTTCTTCTTCTTCGTCTTCTTCTTCTTCTTCTTCTTCTTCTTCTTCTTCTTCTTCTTTCTTCTTCTTCTTCTTCTTCTTCTTCTTCTTCTTCTTCTTCTTCTTCTTCTTCTTCTTCTTCTTCTTCTTCTTCTTCTTCTTCTTCTTCTTCTTCTTCTTCTTCTTCTTCTTCTTCTTCTTCTTCTTCTTCTTCTCCTCTCATCATCTGTGCACCTGGGCAGGGGATGCCCCCTCGGGTTTTGTGGCACCTGAAAGGATGGTCCTCTATAGAAGTCTGTGCCACGCTTAGTCTGTGATGGACCCAAAGGGGGCACCATAATCAGGAGATCGATAAGGAAAGCTCAATCAGTGCTTGGAGCGTGATCTTTAGCAATAGACGATGCATACTGGGTAGTAAGAATTTAGTCCCAGGCAAGAGGCCGTTTGTAACCAGGTTAAGAAAGAAGTCCCCCAGTAATACCCGAGTTACAATTTCGTGTGTGTGTACTGTTACAGTCATTTTAAGTGTGAGTCTTGTCATATAATCAGAAGTCAGTCACCATTCATCCTAGTTATGTGAATCCATTTGATAATGTTCTTTATAGCAAACCAACTCAGGGAAGAAGTTAGAGGGACCAGAATACCATCTAGAGGGCACAGACACCAGGAGGTCTAGAAATGGTTGTGGGGACCTCTTGGAGACCTCTTGCGGGGGTTGGGGACAGTTACAAAACTATAAAATGGGGTGTATTTTGCAATTCAGAGTTGCAGGTTTTGGACAGGGGGATAGACCTACAGCCCTCCGGCCCTGTGATTTCTCTGCTCACAATAAAGGCAGATCCTTACCCAGAAGGGTCTCTCAGCCTGCTTTTTAACAATTCTTACCTGGTCTTTCCTTTATAGTCTTTTCTCTGCTTTTGTCAAGTCAGATGTTTGCTGACTAAGGTGTTTTGGGGGCTCTTTTGGACTATTTGTGGTGGAGATCAACCCATGTTGGTAAAACTGCTGGATGACATTAGTATAGTTTGGGTCAATGTCTGTTCTGGCATCCATTTCCTAGTTTTTATTTTTAATTGAACTCCATATGTTTCTCCTGCCCTCTGTTGCTATCTGACATATGGTAGGCCCTTAGCTCCAGTGAGTAGATACACTGAAGCACTATGTTCTCCTCCCCTTCGTATCACAACTCCTTGGTGAACCAGTTTAGCTCTCCTCTGCACTTTTCTCTCTAGTCCCTGACCTATCACCAATCTTGTCCTGCCAGACCTCAGCCTTGGATCACTCCCATCATCTGCTGCCTTCAGTCCTACAAAGGAGCTGCTGAACATAGCTGGAGAAAAGTCAGAAAAGCACACTTACCAGGTCCACTCTAATTTGTTCCTAACCTCAACTGGGTCCTCCCTGGGGCAAGGTCATCACCCTTTTACCACTCCCTAATGAACTCTCCCCTCCACCCCCACAGCAGTTTTCTATGGTCCTCCCACTCTTTCAGCTGAAATTTTACCTTAGGTTTGACAGAAAAAAATGAGGTCATTTGCCAGGAGCTCCCTCTCCTCCCCTTCTCTTCATTTGACATTATTCCATTCATTTCAACCCTGTCTCATATAATGAGGTCACCTTGTTTTTCTCAAGGCAACCCCCCCCCCCTTTTTGGCTGCCCTCCTGCCCCCTCTAGCATCCGTACTCTCCCTGATCTTGAACCTCTTCCTGTCTACTGGATACTTCCCTACTGCCTGCACACTTGTCCATATCTACCCATCCTCAGAAATCTTCCACTTGGCCCAACTCCCACCCTCATCCTTGCCCATGTCTTTCCTTCCTTTTGTGGTTAAACTCTTTGAGGTTAAACTCTTTGTCTACAATAGATGCTTCCTCTTCCTTTCCCTTCGTTCTCATCTTAACTCCCTACAATTTGACTTCTGTCCTCATCATTTTATTAAAATTGTTTTCTTACAAGCAAAGACTCTTAATTGCCAAACCTGGTGGACTTCCTCCACTCTCATCCTCTTTGAGCTCTCTGCGGTCTTTGATGCTGCTGACAATCCTCTTCTCTCTAGGTTTTTGGGATCCAGATATCTCCAGGGTGTCCCCCTACCTATCTGACTGCCCCTTCTTGGTCTCCTTTGTTGAATCTTCATTCAGCTTCTTCATGCTAACCTTGGGTGTCCCACAAGGGTCTAGCTCCATCTCTATGCTCCCCTCCCCTCTAGTCTATTTCCCTTGGTTATCTCATGACCCCTCTACGGTGGTTAATCTGAAATCTGCTTATTCTTCTTCTCTGCTGCCCTCCAGGCTCACATCTCTAGCAGCCTGTTGAATATCTGGAGAGCTCGTAAACATCTTCAACGCCGCCGCCGTCCCAAACTGCCCTCATTCTCTTCCCCACAGCCTTGTGCTCTTGTCAGCTTCCTTTTGAGGGCACCCAGACCGAGTGCCGCTTGGACTGACTCCTCGTTCTCCCCCATCGGCCAGCCTTCCACTGTGTGGCCACTGCTCCAGATCCTACACGCAGCATCTCTGATATGCCCTCTGAGGGATCTTTCTGCAGCGCAGACCTGAGTAGGTGACAGCCCCGTGGGATAAGCCATGGTGCCATTCTAGGGCGTCTACAGAACCCTCTGTTGGTCGCAGAGCTCCATGACCTTGCTTTCCGCTTTTCGTCTCCCTGTGTATTCCTCAGGCATTCCGGTGACACCCACCTTCCCGCTGGTGCCCCCAAATGATTTGGGCAATTCCCTGCATGGGCCCTAGATCAGAGAAGGTGGCACCCAACCGAAGGCTGACCAGGATCTCCGGAAACAATGACCACCAAACACCCACTTCTTCCGAAGTCCTGGCCATGCCACTGGCGGGCCCAGCTAACAAAGACCCAAAGCATGTTATCTTGGCCTCCGATAGTCCTCCATCCGGGGAAACATTTGCTCAAGACTGATCAGGGCCTAAAGTGATAACGTAAGATGGGCCATTGGAAATGGCAAAGCGGAGAGCCAAGCATGTGGGCTGGGCTGCGGGCAGGAGCAGGCAGTGAGCAGCCGGCACGCCAGAGCCCAGCGGAATTATCAGAGGACCGTTGGAAGTGCATCCAAACTGGACCTGATAGCGAGATGCAGGAACAATGAGCAGGGCTCCCCTGGGCGACTCTGGGCTCTGAGTCACCCTAAGTCAACAGGGGCTCAATCCAACAGCCACATTTCTCAGGACGGGGCATCCTTTGCTTCCGGACGCCTCGGTGGGCAGTGGAGGATCTCTGAATTGCTGGATTCTCAGAGAGCTCCAGCCCATGGGATCCCTCCCCCTCTGGCCCGCTCTTCATCGCTCCCTTCTCTCAAGCCGTGTAGCACCTCCCTGGCTCGGTGGGCCTCTGCTTCTGCGCCTGCCTGCCACGGATTCCTCGTCCGTTCCAGTAGGGTGTCCGGCCTCCTCACCCCACTCCAATTGCTTGCTTCGGTGTTGGCCGACTTGATGGGCCTTCTCGGGCCTCAGCTTTCTGTTGCCTGGACCCTCTTGGCCGCTCTCCCATCCTGGGTTGTCGCGTTTCCCCACCCTGGCCTCTCCTCGTTTTCCTCCTACTTCTCCGACCATTCCCAGGCCTCTCGGCTTGCTCATCACCCTCTAGCTCACCCCAGATCAGCCCTGTTGACCCCTTGGGGAATCTGGGGCCACGAGCGCTAGCCTCCGCCTGCTTTGGGCCCAACCCAAGGGCCCTAGTCAAGAGAAGGCCGGGATTACCACCATCAGCTGTAACTGCCTGTCCCCGAGAAGCCTCCAACCAGAGCCCCGAACCTGCCCGAACCCCCCCATTATGAAGTTAATACAAATGGTGGCCCCCAGCCTGAGCTTACCCGGGCCGAATGACCTCCTCTCCTGCAAGCAAACTGCTGCTGACAACTGGGAAAAGACCTGGGAAGCTAGATGGCTTAGCAGACTGAGAGCCCGGCCCGCAGGCGGGAGCTCCTGGGTTCCAATCTGGCCTCAGACACTTCCCAGCTGAGTGACCCTGGACAAGTCCCTTCCCCCCGTTGCCTAGCCCTTACCATTGGCCTTGGAGCCAATGCACAGTACTGACTCCAAGACGGAAGGTATCTCTCCCGTATCACGAGCATCCAATTGGCTCACGTAAGAGTCTCCTGTTGGGTCGCAGCATGACATTTAACACCGTCCTTGAATGCATTCTCTGATCCAAAGAAACACCTGCTGGCCCTCCTCCGGGCCCCCACTCTGCCCCGGCCATGTCCATGAGCTCTCAGGCTCTCTGGACTCCTCGAGGCTCCTTCTGTCCCAGGTGCCACCTCTGCCGGGAAGCCTCTCCTGATTCTCTTAGTTTTTAGTGAGGTGCTCTTTCTCCCCCTCAGATTACCTGCTCACCGGATTTCCCGTCCTCTGGGCATCCTCAGTGCCTGAAACAAGACCTTGTAAACCGAGAGGGACGGGCACGTGATCACGGGCACCCCCCCTTCTGGGCCCTGGTTCTCCCGTCTGCAGGATGGGATTCAAATGGGGGAGGGAGGGAGGGGGAGAGCGAGACAGAGACAGAGACAATGTTCTCTCCCCTTCTTATCCAGCAAGTGCAGGGAGACGTCACGGGGCTCTCTCCTAGGCGTCCTGTGCCTCTCCCTCTAGCATCAGTGGCATCTGCTCACCCCTACCAGTTAAAGCTGCTGTTCGCTAGGTGAGCCTGAGGCAGGCCCTTGCTTGGAGGCTGGCAGGGCCATCTTTTCAAGGCTTTGCCCAGTGAGCCTCGGAGGCTTTTGCGTGGAGTCTGTCAGTCGCTAGGCGCTTGAGCCCAGGGACACAGGTCCAGGCATCCTTCCCCGGGCCGGGTTAGGGGCTTGCCACCCCGCGATCTGGGAAATGGGCAGAGAACATGTCGGCCGCAGTGGGCGGCTTTTCTTTTCTGCGCGCAGGTGGCAGGAGCAATTGTGCGTTTGTGCGGCGCTACAGACGTATCATACAATACTCTACACGTAGTTTCTGCATGTCTGAGTTCCTAACCCTTTTCAGT
>NC_077232.1:877878-892878 GCF_027887165.1 Monodelphis domestica
GATAACTTTGCTTTCTTCAGATTCTTTGAGTAGATTTTTTAACCCTGAGGGCAGGACTTTGTATTTGTCCTATCAAATTGGATCTTCTTGGGGCTCAGACCTGCCAAGACTTGCTTGGATCTTTCCTTTCCCTCCTAGTGTCCTCTGGGGACCTCCAGAGTGTGCTAACTTTTCCTTGGTCCAATTAACTGATGTAGAGGGTTTAAAGAGCTTAGAGACAAGTGCAGATCCCTCTGGTGTGTCTTCGGGGACCTGCCAATTGGGCTCTATACCGTTCATTAGATTCTCTGGTTCCAGTCTTTCAATTGGCTCAATATCCACCTAAATTGTACTATTGTTTGGCCTGCATCAGTTATACGCCCACCACTCTCCTCCATCTTCCAGTCCAGTAACTTTGCCAAAAGAAGGCAATGAGATTAGGCTGGCCTGGACAGTCCTCCAAGAAGCCAGGCTGACTTGTTGCAATTGCTGCTTCCTTTTCTAGCTGTTTAGTAACCATCCCTTTAATATCCCATTCTAACATTTACCAGGAATCAGTCAATGCTATTGACCTAGAGTTTACAGACCCCTTGGTGTGCATGCCCCCCCCTTTTTAGAAAAATTTATTTAGTCAATTTAGAACATTATTCCTTGGTTATAAGAATCATATTTTTTGCCTCCCTCCCCCCTTCCCATAGCTGATGCACAATTCCACTGGGTTTTACATGTATCATTGATCCAGACCCATTTCCATATTATTAGTATTTGCACTTGGGTGATCATTTGGAGTCTGCATCCCCAATCATATCCCCTCAACCCATGTGATTGAGCAGTTGCTTTTCTTCTGCATTTCTGCTCCCCCAGTTCTTTTTCTGGAAGTAGATAGTGTTCTTTCTCATAAACAAAGTTAGTTACATTCTATTGTGCTACAATGTATCAGCCTGTGTATAATGTTCTCCTGGTTCTGCTCATTTCACTCTGCATCACTTCCTGGAGGTCGTCCCAGTTCACATGGAATCCCTCCAGTTCATCATTCCTTTGAGCACAACAGTATTCCATCACCAACAGATACCACAGTGTGTTCAGCCATTCCCCAAAGGAAGGGCATCCCCTCATTTTCTATTTTTTTGGCACCACAAAGACCATGGCTATGAATATTCTTGTACAAGTCTTTTTCCTTATGATATCTTTGGGGGTACAAACCCAGCAGTGCTATGGCTGGATCAGAGGGCAGACAGTCTTTTAGCTCCCTTTGGGCATAGTTCCAAATTGCCCTCCAGAAGGGTTGGATCCATTCACAACTCCACCAGCAATGCATCAGTGTCCCAACTTTGCCACATCCCCTCCAGCATTCATTACTTTCCTTTGCGTCATGTTAGACAATCCGTGCATGCCCTTTTTAAGTGGTACAAAGATAGATGAACTCAGAGTCAAGAGATCTCCTTAAAATCCGGGTTCCAAAACATAGGGGTGTCATTGCTCCTTTGTGGGCCTCAGTTTCCTCCATTGTGAAATATGGACAGTGGGACTTGTGGGACATTAAGAGAAGAACATCTTGAACCTCAAAGGTTTCTATAAAAAGGATTTTCTGAGACACAAGAAGGAAGGCCAGCACAGCTGGGGGCAGGGAGAGGACATGATGAGGCTCCATGGCAGAATGGGTGTGTGATGATGTATCTCCTCCCTGGCCAGAGAAGATCGCTCTGTCAATCAGTCACCAAACCATGGAGCTGAGGGTCCATATCCCCTCTTTGGGGATATCCTTGAAGATTCCTGTATAAAAAGAGGCTGTGCAGAGTGGGGTCACCATTCCCTAGACAGGGCCAGGATCCCTAATCTATGGGCTATCCTGTGATCAGGGCCTCCCCCTCTGGGAGGAGGGGAGACAGCTTCCAGAGAGCCCTTAGATAGGGCTCCTACCCCCAAGGAGAAGACAGTCAGTCCGGAGGAGAGCGTCTGGCAGGCAGACAAGAGCCCTTGGGTGCCACTTAGCACATGGGGAATCGATTCCTTAAATTCCCCTTAGGACTACCTCGTCAACTCGAGTTTCCAGAGTGAAGTAGGGATCCTCCAGGCCTTTTGTGGAAGGTGGGATTGAGATGAGGCTGGAAGGTTTAAAGAGGCAGCTTCAGGGGAAAACGCTTTACAGGCCGAGGTGGCCAAGCATTGAAGCTGATGCCTGGACAGCTAGTGATTCTCCCATCACAGGAAGGCTCCAGCAGACCTTGGCTGCCTCCTGGTCTGGGATATTGTAGCAGGGAGCCTGATTCAGGCATGGGCCTGACCGGAGGTCTCTGAGCCTCCCCCAACTCCAGAATCCCGAGCCTGGGTCTATGCGTAACCAAGGGCCTCCTGTAGGCTCGGGGAGAGACTGCCTGCCCCAAAGGGCTGTGTGTCACGACTGAAGCTTAGGGGAGTGGTCGATTCCCAGCAGCTCTTGCAGCTGTTGTCAGAGGAAGGACTACTGCCTCTAAGTCCATCATTCAATGGACTACGCCATGAACACAGGCCAGAGAGAGGCAACGGGCGATAGAACACAGAATGTCAGAGCCGGGAACATGGTTCATGAAACGTCTGAGCTAGGAGGAACAGTGCTGTGGAGCACAAATTGTCAGAGCCGGGCACCAGAAGCCACGTGCAGATGGAAAGGACCTTCGAGACCATCTGGGCCCACATGAATCCCTTCCAGGAGGCACTCGTGATTGGCTTGCTCGGGGTCCTAAGGGGCTGCTCTGTGATGCTGGGAATGCTCAATATATGGAGGCCTAGAGAAAAGGCAGTGAATGGCATGCCTCAGTTTCCTCCTCTGTATAAGATGCCAGCTGGCCCAGATCACTGGCACCCAGCATCTTCAAATAGGAAGAAGACCTTTTCCTCACCGGATGGCAATGATGATGCCGTAGTCACTGGGCGAGACCAAGCCATCTATTCTGCTCTTGGGCCTTCCCTGACTTTGCGTTTGATTTGCCCCAACAATATTGCCACAAGTTTTGCCAAATGTCACGTGTGTGAAAGCTCGATGGCTGAGTCTGAAGAAAACCTCTGTGTGCTTACTGAGGGCTTCCCAGGACCCCCAAGAGAGCTGCTGGCCCAGGGGATCTGGGAAGGCCCTCAGAGCTCTCAGTCTTTTGCTCACCCATCCAGGAGGGGCTTATGGGAGGTGGGGCAGGCAGAGAAGATCCAGCCACTTGAAGCACCTAGAAAACTGCAGGATGAAAGGCTAAGCACCAGCCTCTGGGGGTGGGGGTGGGAGAAGGCTGGAGCAACCCAAGAGGCCCTGGGGACTTTGGAGCCAGAGAGAAAGAAAAGAGACAGGACCAAGGCAGTGGCCCCCACCCAGTGAGTGAGAAAGAGGAGAGGGTGCCTGTGGACCAGTGGATTCCCTAGATAGCTCAAACACTGCCCAGGAAGCAGCGGCAGCCACTTGGGGCTTTCTGGGTTTGAGCTGCCGGGGCCTGGGTGAGGAGTAGGTTAGGACAGCCAGTGTTCCTCTCTGAAAACAGTCTGCTCCCTGCGGGCTCCCCTTCCCATGGTCCAAATTCTGCACAGCCCGTCCTGTCAGTGGCCAGCTGAGTGGGCAGAACTCAGAACTCCCTGCTGAGGCCCCTGAAATCTGATGCCCAGCAGTGCCACTGAGGAGGAGAGGGGACTGGACACACCTAGAGACAAGCCTGGCCTGCAGGTGCCCAGCAGTGCAGTGGCAGGGCTGGCTGAGCCCTCGAGGAAGGAAGTCAGGGAGAACCAGCTCCTCTCACTCTCAGACTGGAAGCCACTCTGGGAAGAGGCGTCAAGCACAAGTCCTGTTGGCTCTCCTGGAGAAGGGCCAGTGTCGAGGGCTGGCACGGGCAAGAGACACTGGCTCTGTTCATCTTGGATCCTGCCAGCAGAGCTGGGAGCCATGGAGGGAGGGCATGGGGAAGGGGAGAGGAGAAGACACATGAGTCCTGGGCAGAGGGGCCTTCTTTTTAGACATGAGTTAGATAAATTGGCTGCTGAGGTCTCTTCCACCTTTGAGACTGATTCTGTGAAAGAAAGACCATCTTCCCTAGACTAGCATTCAAGGCCCCTGCAGTGTGGGCGTAACCACTGAGCTATCCAAGGTGCTGCATCCTGGTGCCAGTCCCCTTGCCAAAGCTGCCATGGATGACTTGAGCAGGGAGTATCTCTTATGCTGAGCAGAGGGCGTAAAGAGTACCAGGGCAGCCAGGGATGGGAGGGACCCTGGGAGATCACCTAGTCCAATCTCTTCATTTTAAAGGGGAGAAAAGCGCGGCTCCCCAGAGGGGCTGACTTGCCTGAGTTCATGATAAACCTGGCACCTGACTAGGGCCCTTTCTATAATCCAGCTAAATCCCCATCTTCCCCTCTTCACAGCTCCTTCTTTTCCCATCACAAGTAAGCCCAGCTTCTCCATCTTTGGCAGACATTCACTTGATTGGACCACCCACTACCCCCTTTCCCTGGAAGTCTTCTTCCTTCACAGCTAGATTCTTCCCTTAGGAAAAGCTGCCAGTCCTCAGCAGGTGCCCCCCCCCATCCACTTTTCCATCCCTTGCATTTGGCTCTGGACCCTCCTGCTCTACTGAACATTCCCCGCATGCTTCCCGCTGACGTCCTTGTGACTATCTCCTGGCCTCCTGGCTCTCTTGATATCTGATGCTGATGCCCTCCCTCTCCCCTGGGCTACGCTCTCCTTTCCAGATTTGGGGATCCTATCACCTCCTCTGGACACACGCCATAGTCCCCACTGAGACAGGAAGCGGGGATCCTCAGAGGGCAAGGACAATGCTCCCCTTTAGGTTCTGGGCATTGGGTGCTCCTCCGTGTTTGCCTCCTTGCTTGCTAGTTCTCTCTGGCTCTAAAACATCCTCCACAATCATTTGGCAGAGGCAGATGCAGGCTTGATGTCCACTGGGTCACTCACTGGCTCAAGAAACTCCAGTGGCTCCTGATTGCTTCTAGAACAAAAATTTTAAAAATCCTCTATTTGAAGAAGGGCCTTTCCTAAAAATAATGAACAGTACACACACACACACACACACACACACACACACACATATAAAACCATCAGCAAACATCACCTGCAATGGAGATAAACTAGATGCATTCCCAATAAGATCAGGAGTGAAACAAGGATGCCCATTATCACCTCTACTATTTGACATTGTACTAGAGACACTAGCAGTAGCAATTAGAGAAGAAAAAGACATTGAAGGCATCAAAATAGGCAAGGAGGAGTCCAAATTATCGCTCTTTGCAGATGACATGATGGTCTACTTAAAGAATCCTAGAGACTCAACCAAAAAGCTAATTGAAATAATCAACAACTTTAGCAAAGTTGCAGGATACAAAATAAACCCACATAAATCATCAGCTTTTCTATATATCTCCAACATAGCTCAGCAGCAAGAACTAGAAAGAGAAATCCCATTTAACATCACCCTAGACAAGAGAAAATACTTAGGAATCTATCTGCTGAGACAAAGACAGGAATTATATGAACACAAGTACAAAACACTCTCCACACAATTAAAACTAGATCTAAACAATAGGAAAAACATTAACTGCTCATGGGTAGGATGAGCTAACATAATAAAAATGACCATTCAACCCAAACTTCTCTATCTATTTAGTGCCATACCCATTGAACTTCCAAAAAAACTTTTTTTACTGAATTAGAAAAAAACAATAACAAAGTTCATTTGGAAGAACAAAAGATCAAGGATATCCAGGGAAATAATGAAAAAAAAATGCAAAGGAAGGAGGACTTGTAGTCCCAGATCTCAGACTATATTATAAAGCAGCGGTCATCAAAACAATTTGGTACTGGCTAAGACACTGAAAGGAGGATCAGTGGAATAGACTTGGGGTAAGTGACCTCAGCAAGACAGTCTATGACAAGCCCAAAGATCCTAGCTTTTGGGACAAAAATCTGTTATTTGATAAAACTGCTGGGAAAATTGGAAGACAGTGTGGGAGAGATTACCTCACACCCTACACCAAGATAAACTCAGAATGGGTGAATGACCTGAATATAAAGAAGGAAACTATAAACAAATTAAGTGAACACAGAATAGTATACTTGTCAGATCTTTGGGAAGGGAAAGACTTTAAGACCAAGCAAGACTTAGAAAGGGTCACAAAATGTAAAATAAATAATTTTGACTACATCAAATTAAAAAGTTTTTGTACAAAGAAAACCAATGCAACCAAAATCAAAAGGGAAGCAACAAATTGGGAAACAATCTTCATAAAAAAAACTCTGACAAAGGTTTAATTACTCAAATTTATAAAGAGCTAAACCAGTTGTACAAAACATCAAACCATTTTCCAATTGATCAGTGGGCAAGGAACATGAATAGGTAATTTTCAGATAAAGAAATCAAAACCATTAATAAGCACATGAAAAAGTGCTCTAAATCTCTTATAATCAGAGAGATGCAAATCAAAACAACTCTGAGGTATCACCTCACACCTAGCAGATTGGCTAACATGACAGCAAAGGAAAGTAATGAATGCTGGAGGGGATGTGGCAAAGTCGGGACATTAATGCATTACTGGTGGAATTGTGAATGGATCCAACCATTCTGGAGGGCAGTTTGGAACTATGCCCAAAGGGTGCTGAAAGACTGTTTGCCCTTTGATCCAGTCATAGCATTGCTGGGTTTGTACCCCAAAGAGATAACAAGGAAAAAGACTTATACAAGAATATTCATAGCTGCAGGCTTTGTGGTGGCAAAAAATTGGAAAATGGGGGGATGCCCTCCATTGGGGAATGGGGAATTGTGGTATCTGATGGGGATGGAATACTATTGTGCTGAAAGGAATAATAAACTGGAGGGACTCCATGTGAACTGGGATGACCTCCAGGAACTGATGCAGAGTGAAAGGAGCAGAACCAGGAGAACATTGTACACAGGCTGATACATTGTGGCACAATCAAATGTAACTGACTTCTCCATTAGTGGCCATGCAGTGATCCTGAACAACTTGGAGGGATCTACGAGAAAGAACATTATCCACATTCAGAGGAAAAACTGTGGGAGTAAAAACACCGACGAAAAACAACTGCTTGATCACATGGGTCGAGGAGACATGGTTTAGGATGGAGACTCTAAAGGAACATCCCAGTGCAAACACCAATAACATGGAAATGGGTTCTGATCAAGGACTCATGTAATACCCAGTGGAACTGTGTGCCACCTATGGGAAGGGGAGTGGGAGGGGATGGAGGGAAATGATGTGATTCTTGTAACCAAGGAATAATGTTCTAAATTGACTAAATAAAATTAAAAAAAAATTCTTTACAATCTGGCCCTGGGCTCTCTTCCCACACATACTCTAACCAAAGTGGTCTACTTGTTCTTGGATGAACTCAGTGCTCCATCTCCCACCTCCTTGACTTTGCATAGGCTGTCCCCCTCCCAGGAATGCCCTTCTCCCTCAGCTCAGCTTCTTAGATTTCTTCTCTTCCTGAAAACACTCTTCAATGGCACCACCTCCTAGCCCAACCTTTCCTCAGCTGCCCAGTTCTTCCCACTCTCTCCCTTCTCACATGGCCTCATACTTCCTTTTCTTTGGGGAGGTGGAATTGGTCAACGAGAGCATAAACTCTTCAGGGGCTGAGAGCGACCCTTCGGTTGTCATCTTTGTCTATACCAGGCAGCACCGAGCATTCATTCAGTGCCTTCTGTGTGCAGGCACTGTGCTACGCACTCACTGGGCTTTTAAGGAAGGGCTGATGCAGCCCCAGCCCTGGAAGGCTCACACACTACTAGGGGTAACTAGGCCAAGATGGCAGGCAGCATCAGAAGGAAAGGCAGCACGTGGTAAATAATGAATACACCCCACCCGAGCAGAATGGTCATATTACCTCATCCCTGTCCATCAGGGTCTTGTCTACAGTGTGGCAGAGAGCACACCAGCCTGGGATTCGAGTTTGAATCCTGCCTCCAGAATGCTGGCTCTGGGACCTCACCTCCCTATGCCCCAATTCCTGCATCTTACAAATGAGGGTGATCATTTCTGTACCTCTTCCAAGTATGGGCTGGCAGTGTGACACAGTGAATGGAGAATCAGCCTCAGGCAGGAAGGTCTGAGTTCAAGACCTGCCTCTGCCTCACCCTAGCTGAGTCACTTTACCCCTGTCCCATCCCTCTCCTGTGGCTTTCTTATCCAATGTCAGCCTGGGTGGAGGGAATTTCCTCACTGGAAGGTCCCTATACCCAAGAAATCGTTGTCAGAAGTCCTCCCTCCCTCCCAAGGGTGCTGCAAAGAGCACTTTGGGGGCCCTTGATGCAATCCCACTGCTCTTATTTCTTCACCTGACACCCTCCACCAGGTCACAGGCTCATTTTTCTTTCTCTCCAGGGCCAGACTTCTGCTCAGATGCTGGCTGGACGCCATAGATGGACGGCAGGGATGCCAGACGTCCCTGAGGTGAGGCTTTCTTCAGGAGCCCCTGCAGGTACTGGAGGAAAGGCAAGGCAAACAGAGGCCTTTGTCTGCTTCTTCTCCCGCAGAGCCAGTAGGGGACAAAGGGCAAGAGGCAGACCGACACCTCTGGGCGTCCCTAAAAGGAGCAGGTCCCTGCCATCTTGGCACATTCACGCCAGTGACGTTGAGCAAGCAGAAGGCGTCATTCTGAAGAGGACAGCAGTCGCTGTTCTCCTGCCTCAGCCCTGTGCCAGCGGCATCGCTGCATCTGAGTGGCAGTGTGGGGCAGTGGGCAGAGCACCAGGCTGAGAGCAAGGCGTCTAGGGGGTGATGAGGGAGGCTTGAAGTCAGAGGACCCAGGCTCAAAGCCCGGCTCTTCCACTTTCCGAGAGGCCGTCTACCCAGCAGGCTTCACTTCCAGCTTCTCCCGCTCCCTCCAAAGTTCCCAGGGTTCTCTTGGCTGCCAAATTCAATGGCCTTTCTCAGTCCTCACCGCCATCGGGGGTCCTTGGGGACTGCCTCCGATCACGTGATCACTCTGGCTGCTCCCGGGTACGACGAGCTTCTGGCTCTCCAGGCTTCACTTGGCACCGGGAGCCCTTTCTGGCGATGGCTGAATCCATTCGGAGCCACGTCCTCGACGGCAGGCTGCGCCGCCGCTTCTCCCACTTTCCGATTCTTGCTACCACCAACGAGCTGCTGTTAACTCTTTTGGTGGCTTGTTGCCTCCCCCTTGGATTGGGAGCACCCGAGGACGGGGCTGGCTTTTGTCTGGTCCGCCTTTGGCACACAGTAGGGGCTTCATAAATGACAGTAGCCGGCAGGCTTGGGACTTCACTTGGCTGGGCCCCTTCGGGAATAAGGTGGGGAAGGTCCTTTCCAGACCTGGAGCAGGAGCCCGCGAGCCTCGCCCAGCTCGGCCCCTCCTCGCCCACGCTCCGAAGGACGCTTTCCTGGCGGCCCGGCGGCCATTTCCCCGGCCTCACCCGCATCTCCCAGGCGGGACCTATCTTGGAGAGCGCCCCGTGCCCCGCCCTACTTTCACCGGAGGGAAATCGAGGCTTTTACCCTGCTCAGGCTCCGGCCAGCTCCAGGAGACGAGGCAGACTGAAGAGCTGGGACGGCCTCAGGGCGCCTCCTCTCCCCGCTGTCGGACACAAGGTCTCCTCAGCCCAGGAGAAGCTCCTGGCCGCTTCCAGACGCCGCTGCGGAGGCCCAGTCATTGGTGGAACACAGGGCCACGCAGGGAGGACCCGAGGGCAGCGCCACACGCGCTTCTTTCCAAAGGGGCCTCGCTTGGGTCACCGCAGTGCCTTCTGGCCATACGAGGGTGCGTGAGCGCATGGCGCTGGGAAATAGCCTCGCCTGGCTCTATTCCTCCCAATTCACAGCGACAATAGCTAGTTAGTGCTTATAAAGTGCCTACTATGTGTCAGGCTTTTCTGCTAAGCACTTACAAAAGCCCAAACCTTCTGCCTTAGAATCAGTACTAGGCACTGGTTTCAAGGTGGAAGAGCACTAGGCAATGCGGGTGAAGTGATCTCGCTCGCAGCTAGAAGTGGCTGATGCTGGATTTGAACGCAGGCCCTCCTGTCTCTAGACCTGGTTCTCAATTCACTGAGGCACCCAGCTGCCTCTGTGTGCTAAACGCTTTTACGAAATATCTCGTTTAATTGTCACAACAGCTCTGAGAAGAAGGTGCTACTACTCTGCCCATTTTACAGATGAGAAGACGGAGGAAGGCAGAGGTTAAGTGATCTGCCCGTAGGCACATAACTAGTGAGTATCTAAGGGCACCTTTAAACTCAGGTCTTCCTGACTAGTCCCACCTCACATCCTTTGCTTGGCTTAGCTGCCTCCATCCACGAGAGGATTCGCTGAATTCTGCTTGGTCTCCAGGAGGATGAAGGGAAGGGCACAGAGAAGCAAAGTTTTCCCAAGGCGGGAAGGACCTCTTTGTAAACAGTGTTGATACCAGCTTTTTGTGGTGGCATCAACTTGGAAACTGAGGGGCTGCCCATCAATTGGGGAATGGCAGAGCAAGCTATGGAGTGTGGTTGCGATAAAACACTACTGTGCCATAAGAAACAGTGAAGGGGAAGGTTTATATGAACTGATGCGAAGTGCAGTGAGTAGAACCAGGAGAACGGGGTGCATGGTAACAGCAATATCGTACCGTGACTAGCTAGGAAACACTTGGCTTCCCTGACCAAGACACATCTGCGATAATCCCCAAAGCCCTGATGACGATGCTCTCCACCTCCAGAGAACTGAAGGACTCTGCATGCAGGCTGAGGCAGATTCCCTTTCCTTTCTTGTTCATTAGTTAATTCTTACAACATGGCTAATGGAGAAATAGGTTTTGCACAACTTCATGTATGAGGGGAATATTATTTGCTTGTGCAGGGGGTAGAAGAAGAGCTGGAGGGAGGGAGAGGATTTGGAAATTTAGAAATGCATGTTAACAAAAGACGAACTTCCTAACGAGGAGAGTCACCCTGAAGCTGATCAGGTAGTGAGCTCCCTGCCAGTGGGATTTTTCAAGTGAAATCTGAACAACCATTTGCCAATAATATCTTAGAGAAGAAGAAGAAGAAATCAGGTTGGTTGGTCTCTGAGGTCTCGAGTCTCAGATTGTGCAATTCTGACCTTGGTCAAGCCTCAGTTTCCTTATCTGTAAAAGAAGAAAGTTGGGTTAGGCTACCTCCAAGGATCCCTTCTGTTCTGAAATCTTATTGTCCTCTCCCCAGTGTCCATCTGGGATGGGCCTGACCAGTGCAAGGGCATGAAAGTAACCATCTGGCTGTAGAGAGGATGGGAGGAAAGGGAAGAGAAAGGGAGACCAAGGCTCTAGCTGGCTTAGATGGTGGCCTCATGCACAAACGGGTCAGTGCACCCAGGACTGCCTGGAGGGCCCTTTTTCTTCTTGTCTTGGAACGGGTTCCAACTTGGAGCAGTGTTAGAGTAGCTTATTCTGGATAGTCACTGACCCAGATCAGCGGGGATGGATTTCCTGCTTGCTAACACACTGGGCTATGGGCCAACGACAAGGTGATGGCTCTTTTGTTCCTCAAGTGCCTCCCCATTTAGAATGGTTACTCTGCCCCATTCCCCCCCTCTGGGCTGGCCCGAGCCCTGGCGGGGATCCTCGTGGGGTCACTGCACAGGAGGAATGTGCATTTGTTTTTGGGCACCTGGATCTTTGCTTTCAGTGAGCCTGGAGTGTCTATGGGATGCTGTGGCCTAGCTCTTCACATTCCTCCAGGGATATGCACAGGTTTGTTGAGGACCAGTCTTGAGGGATTGACCTGAGTTCAAATTGTACTTTCTGCCCTTGGACCATTGAGCAGCTACCTATCTGGGCCACAGTGGTCTCCCAGGATCCTCTGCGTTCTGGGTCCCATGATCCAGTGACTCAGAATCAGAGGTCAGATGAGGAGCTGGACGGCAGCCAACTTAGTTCAGGGTCTCTTACTCGCTAACCGCCTTTAGTCAATGACGAGAAGATGCTTTGCTCGAAGTGTCAGGGACAGAGGCCACCATCCTTCCCCCTGGGCCTCCGACCAAAGGCGATTCTGTGGCCTCTGCCTGGGGACTTGTGGCGCTTGGGCGCAACCAGGACTTGTTGGGCTGGAGGCAGGAGGAGTTGTAAAGCCATTGGTGGCCCTGGGCAAGACCCTCCAGTTACTTGGATTAGTGGCTCCCATGGTAGCAGCTTCCTAATTAAATTCCCTTTCTGCCAAATCAGAATTTCCTCTGCTCTCCAAATGCACCCTTTCTTGTGCTTGGACAGGACTCCTCACTTTCCCCTGCATGCTCCACACACTCTTCTTGCCTGGATACCTTCCCATCCCCCATCCATCACCTACAGGCGTCCTGTTCACCATTCAGGGCCCAGATAAAGTCATCTCCTCTTTCCATGGTTACTCCTGCTCTCCTCCATCTCATGTTCCATGTCTCACTTATGCAAGGAATTATCTTCTCTATTTCCTGAGAATTAATCTCACTCCAGCTATGAGGTCCCTGAGCACAGGCCTCTGCCTCTCCTCCAACCCAGCACTAATATGGGAACATGAGACCAGAGAAGGACAGCAGAGACACTTTGAGTGGCTGATGGTAAGGGAGGAAGGAGAAGCAGTTCTTTTTTTTTTTTTTGGAAGGCTTTAAAAATGTTTATTTAATTGATTAATTAAGAAAAAAAATTTCCATCATTCCATGATTCATGTTCTTTCCCTCCCCTCTTCCCACCCCCCTCCCAAAGCCAACACTCAACTCCCCTGGGTTTACATGTGTCCCTGATCCAGACCCATTTCCATATCATTGATATTTGCACTATGGTGATCGCTTAGAGTCTACGTCCCCATCATAGCCCCATCGACCATGTGATCAAGCAGGTGTTTTTCTTCTGAGTTTCTGCTCCCACGGTTCTTTCTCTGGATGTGGAGAGCTCTTTCTTATAGGTCCCTCAGGATTGTCCTGGGTCATTCCATTGCTTCTAGTAGCAAAGTCAGTTACATTTGGTTGTGCTACAATGTATCTGTCTCTGTGTACAATGTTGTCCTGGTTCTGCTCCTCTCACTCTGCATCAATTCTTTCCAGTTCATATGGAATCCCTCCAGTTCCTCATTCCTTTCAGCACAACAATGTTCCATCTCCACCAGATACCACAATTTGTTCAGCCATTCCCCAATGGAGGGATTACCCCCCCCCCCATTTGCCATTTTTTTGCCACCACAAAGAGCAGCTATGAATATTCTTGTACAAGTCTTTTTCCTTATTATCTCTTTGGGTGCCCAGCAGTGCTATGGCTGGATCAAAGGGTAGACAGTCTTTTATCACCCTTTGGGCATAGTTCCAAATTGCCCTCCAGAATGGTTGGATCAACTCACAACTCCACCAGCAATGTATTAATGTCCCAATTTTGCCACACCAGGAGGAGCAGTTCTATGCAACCAAGTTATTCTCTTCCCAGCCAGGCTACTATTGCAGCCTCGGGCTCTGCTCTATGCCGACTGTGGTGATAGAAGGACATTGACAGGTTGGGGAAATCAGAAGGGAGAATGGGGGGAGATGGAGGTGAGATGGAGAAGGATGGGAAAAAGGATAGAGATAGAGGGATGGATGGAATGGGCGTGTATGGAGGGGAGAATGAAGAGGACAGCAAAGAAGTGATGGCCAGGAGTGATATACAGTTCCCTGAGGACCAATGTCAAGTGGGGAAGGTGGGCTCAGAAGGCAGCATTTCTTTTGAAAAGCGGCTGTTATGGGCTGATCCAACTATTCTGGAGAGCAATTTGGAACCAGCCCCAAAGGGCTATAAAGCTGTGCCTGCCTTTTTTTTTTAACCCCTCACCTTCTGTCTTGGAGTCAATACTGTGTATTGGCTCCCAAGGCAGAATCGTGGTAAGGGCTAGACAATGGGGGTCAAGTGACTTGCCCAGGGTCACACAGCTGGGAAGTGTCTGAGGTCAGATTTGAACCCAGGACCTCCCATCTGTAGACCTGGCTCTCAATCCACTGAGCCACCCAGCTGCCCCCTTGACTTAGCCATTAAGCCACACACAGATCCAAGACGATCCCAAAGACTCATCATGAAAAATGCTGCCCACTTCCAGAGAGAGACCTGATGGAGTCCGAATGCAGACCGAAGCAGCCCACTCTTCCCTTCATTTTGTTCCCCTTCTTAATGTGTCTTCTTTCACACGTCCGATATGGCAGTATGTTTTGTGTACTCGCACATGTATGAGCTAGATCAAATTGCTTCCCATCTCAGGGAAGGGAAGAGAGAAAGGGAGAGAACCCGGGACTCAAAATGCTAGGAGACGTGTGGGTCTGTAGGGCGGTGTGGCAGCCAAGACCCAGGAAGGCGAGGCTGCCTTCAAGCCTGACTGCTTGACTCTGGGCACAGCCAATGGCCATGCGGGAAGGGTGGCTGCAAAGACCGGTCTAGGCCTGATGTGAGGATGAAGGATGGTCCCAGCCCAGAGGGGACTCCATTGGGAGGTGGTGAGAGCTGCCTGCCCCGAAGGGCTCTGAGTACAGCCTTGAGGACCATTTGTCCACAGTGGTGTAGACAGGAGACAGGTCATGAGAGGTCTCTGGGGTTCCGCCTGGCTCAGAGATTCCGGGCCTTCTTGACGGACAGCCTCCCAGATCTCTATTTGCAGAGCTGGTTGGACGATTAGGATTTCTCCGGGCTTTGGCCAGTTAATCATAGTGCAAGATCCTGGGTGAGATGCAGATGGCGGGGAGAGGTGGAGCCCTGGGCCCCTTTGTTTGCTCACACATTCCTTCTCTACCTTCTCAGGACTGTGTGAGCGTGCAGGAGAGTGGCACAGGGGTGGGCTAGCTGTGGCTCTGTTTGCCAAGGTGGGGCTCATGGCACTCTCTCTTCCTTTAAGACCTTGGCTTCCTTAAGCCTCTGTGCACTCCCTCCCTCCCCTGCCTCCACCTGGGGCCTGGCAAAAAGGTGAGAGCCCAGTTTAGGGGCAGCCGACTCTGGAGTTAGTATCCAGGCACTTGGGGAGCCCACCCTGGGAGGGAGGGAATACGGCGCCTAAACTTGCTCAGGGCCCAGCGCCTCTT